>NW_017804344.1:0-6273 GCF_001625305.1 Branchiostoma belcheri
GATTGGTCATTAATCATCCTGATGAAGGCTACAAATTTGATCTCTGTATAATGTGTGTGTGGGAATAAAGTTCAACGTTTTACTATGACTTATACCATCCTCACTTCATCTAGGTGTAAACGGGTACACGACTTCAGTTGGGGAATTAAAGGCAGTAGAAGGGGGGGGGGTCCGTTTTCCAATAGCGTGCCTCAGGCCGAGTGGCTTTTATATTTACTCACAAGGCTAGGCTACAACCGCAAAAGGCTGTGGGACATTTGCCTAACTCTACTCATCGAGACTCTACCTAACTTGTCCAGATTTACCTAACTCAACTCCAGTGGCAATATGTTCATAGCTGTATCATGGAATTTTACCTAAGGCCACACCAAGTAAATTTTATGGATGACGTCCTTTGGAGACCCTAAATCTAATGCGAGAGGGCGAAAAAAAAAGAAGGGCCCTGAAAAACAAGATGCCCAGATTAGAAATATACTAAGAGACGACAAATGTTAGGACACAAATAGAATGAGGTGACACAGTGTAACAAGCAAGAAGTCTTTTATGCATCATCAAAACAGCAATAAATCAGGTGGAACAGTAGTTGTCGTCTTGTCCTGTTTATTTCATCATATTTTTGCAGGCCTGCAGAAAAAAGCATGTGTTCTTTACCCATTTCGCGTTACGGGTTTCACGTCAATATAACGATTTGCGACACTGTCGTGACTCTTTGGTCATAGTTACAGGAAGCGGAATTTCTTGTTTTTTTTTTCTAGGAACAGGCCAAAATCATTGCGCGCGCGGACGTCATCCATAAAATTTACCTGGTGTGGCCTAAGCCGAAAAGGCATCCCAACATACACGTGTAGAATGTGTAGAGGCCAGACAGGAACTGTAGAGTGCACCATGTATAAGGTGTCCCCCTTCAGGAATCTAGGGAACAGCTACAATACATCCGTCCTGTTGTTGATTATAATAATAACTTTATTGCGCAACAATTGTACCTGGTACAAAGTATGGCATCTACTAACTTAAGTAAGTGCATATCAACGACATTTTCATAAGGCTAACCTAATACAAAAGTGGGTGGCTAGTATGAGATAGGTATCAACTTACACAATCGTTGGAGGAGTTGCTAATATCCATACAGTCTTTAATATATATCCCTATGTGTAGCATGTAGGGGTTGATGTATAACTTAAATTCAGAGAACCAGATAAGTCAAGGGACAAAAGTGGAAACTAAAGCCACTGTATCAGTCATCTGACAATTTCTGCTCATTAAAATGAATTCCAATTGGCATTTCTACCCATCCATTATCAAAATATGTTCATATAGAAATATCAGACTCACCTTTCATGATTGTTTTTAATTATCTTCAGTAAATTCTTGTCCACGTCACCAGGGGTAATCCAACGGAAAGGGGGTCCATACTTCACCCATAATCCAGGCATGGATTGTCGCACAGATTACATGGCGACTTTCTAAGGGTCTTTTGTATTAAAATCTCCATAGAGAACACTACAGACTAAAAAAAACGGGCGATGTTAAAAGAATAAACATGGCGACAAAACGAACATGTAGGAAAACCTTGGGAAACCGGTTTCACGTCGGGTGAGTCATACACCTACACGACATGTACAGGAACACGTACATGGACGCCCCCTTGATGTCCTTTCTGATAGTGCAGGTAATAGTGGAGGAATACAGTAGCAGACAGAGTTAGCTATCTGCCACTGTTTGTCTATTGGCGTCCAGTATTGTTGTCATATTTTCCATGTAGGAATTGCGCGGGGTGGGGGGTGGGTGGTCTGGACACGTCTTTGTCCTATCCAAAATGGGTCTCGGGCAAAAGCACCACATATTTGGTTCTCACCATGTTGGAAGGGCGACTGGCACTTCCGGGCCAGAATCCTGAAAAAAAAAAACAGATGGCACAAACCAAACTAATTTTAGTAACGTGCCAGTCGACATCGAACTCCCTCATGTTAAGGGCAAATCATTGGCTTGGGAGTGTTTGTTGGTTGTCATTTGCATGGTTCTACCAAAGATTTTGTCAGTTTTGTCTATGACATGTATGTTACCTATTTATGTTAGTGGATGGTGTTCAGCACCAAAGACATGTATGTTACCTGTTAATGTTAGTGGATGTGTTCAGCACCAAGGGCAGGCATATTTGCCTGTTAGTGGATGGTGTGCAGCACCAAGGACATGTATGTAACCTGTTAATGTTAGTGGATGATGTTCAGTACCAAGGACATGTATGTTACCTGTTTATGTTATTGGATGGTATTCAGCACCAAGGACATGTATGTTACCTGTTAGTGGATTGTGTTCAGCACCAAGGACAGGTATGTTACCTGTTAGTGTTAGTGGATGGTGTTCAGTACCAAGGACATGCATGTTACCTGTCAGTGTTAGTGGATGGTGTTCAGCACCAAGGACATACATGTTACCTGTTAGTGGATGGTGTTCAGCACCAAGGACATGTATGTTACCTGTAAGTGGATGGTGTTCAGCACCAAAGACAGGCATGTTCACCTGTGAAAATGTATGTTACCTGTTAATGTTTGTGGATGGTGTTCAGCACCAAGGACATGTATGTTACCTGTTAATGTTAGTGGATGTTACCTGTTAGTGGTTTTTTTTCCGAACGCTTTGGTTTCAGATTTGCCTCTCGCTTTGTCCTTAGAAACCCAGGAAAATTAATTCGGTGTGGCCTAATTCCATTATCTATACAGCTATCACAACAATAATACAAGCCGACGGAACAGGGTAAAACAACACATTGTCAGTAACTCTTGAACGAAGACGGTATTCTCACGGTGGTAAGGAAACATCATACCTTATCGAGTTACATTGTGCAAAGAAAAATCTACGACAGAGCAAAAGCGACATCTAGCAATTTACGATCGAAGTACACATAGAAGTAAAGAAAAATAAGACGACTTCTATATTATTCAACTTCAATTTATTTTACTCATTCGGGGTGGGCCCTAGCCTCTACCAGGCTTCGATAGGAACGGAGCCGTACCCCCGGGGTGGATTCTAGCCTCTACCAGGCTTCGGGGCACGGGTGGAGAACTAGAGCCGTACCCCGGGTAGGCCCTAGCCTCTACCAGGCTTCGGAAGGTGACTGAAAAAAAAGTAGAAATTGGTGAAATGGAGAGATAACATTCTAGGGGAGTACATTGTGTGGCAACTTCCCTGGCATATTAGATCTCTCTATTTATCCGATATCTACTGTTTCCAGCAGGGGTTAATGGACCTTGCAGACTTTGCACTCGGCTTTTTCCACTCCACCCAGGTATAAAACGGCACCAGGCTTCGGTTGGGGGGATAAAAGATTGCCAGTCACCTGCCCCTACTGCGTGAAAAACCTTTAACCTTTTTTACACTGCACTTTTGTGTACCTTGGTTGAATTTATGTCCTTTTAGTGCGTTAATGCTATAGTGTCTGCTCCTGTTCACTTCCTACATACGTCGCATGCCAGGGTTTAGTGGAAGCCATGACGTAAATCTGCCATGTTTTTAGGAACGTGTGTGACGTCCTGCCTGGGTATATTGACATAGGAAGAATTGAGGTTAGTGAATGGTACTCTCCAAGCAGAGGTTTGGACTTTGGCTCATTTTTGTTGTGTTTTTCGGCTTTTTATAGTGATCTTTTTTGTACTGGCATCTTGTTGAGCGGGTACAAAATACCAATACAAAAAAACGCCCCGATAAAAAAGTCTTAAAACGTGCCAAAAATAAACCAAAGCCCAAACCTCTGTTTGGAGAGTAAGGCCATGTTGATTTGATTATATGGATGACATCCTCCGGGAGCCCCAAAACTGATGCGCGCGTGCGAATAAAAAAAAAGTTTTGCAAAAAAAAAAAAGTTATTTTTTGTAACTTACGGTATATGTTTGCTCATTTTGCAACTATTTTGTACGATTTACAGTATGGTTGAAAACTTTTTTTTTTGTTTTCATTATGAAATCTACGTGGTCATGAGGGTTGAACAAATGGGACAGAATATGGTTTGGCGAATAATCTAATCTTCAAGTTCATTTCCTTACAATTTCAAATTCTTGCGTAAAGATTACATAATGCCCCTTTAATGGCCTATTAAAAAAGCCTCGGAGTATTTGTCCACTCTACCTCCATGCCAAATTTCAGGTCATTTGGCTGACAAAAAAATGGCAGAGTTGAATTAATTTAAATGACAGGAGAAGGAGAAGAAACACGAGAGAAAGCAATAAAAATAACAATATATAGCAGTTCATTAAAATCAAAATTTAAGTTAACAAACAAGATGACAAAAAAGTTGATTTGATTTATTGAAATTGCAACAGTGATATACACGTGGGACAGAGGCAGCTGTTGCTGGTGTTCTGCCCTGCACGTAGAAACAAGTACAGGACAGACAATATTTTCAGTTACGTTTAGTGCGGAAAATCGTGTAAAGTGGTATTCACAAGGGCACAAGACCGGTTGCATTTCAGGACTCTAACCCAGGACCTCTTGGTTGTAGTTTGTGTTTGAAGCTAAGTAATGTTGCTGAGTTTTGTAAGTCTTTGGTTAAGCTATTTCGGATATTTGGGCACCTGAATATCATGGAGAACAAACGTAGCTGGGATTTAGTGTGAATCTGTTTTAGGTCATTCCTTTATCTTGTGTTGATGAAAATAAAATCTAAATTGTATTTGAACAAACTTTTCAACTGATCTCGTATACAAGAACTACTCTGAATTATTTTGTAGACGCACAGAGATGCCTGTAACACTTATCATATTTAAATTTCGAAACAACGATGAGGAGGGACATTCCAAACGCGAACTTGCGATAGTCCTTTCCCCTGCTGCCGCGGAAGGATATGATCACGCGTGATTGTAAAAACTGACCTGCCACGAAGGTAAGTGCGACGGCCATGACAGCGACGACCAGCCCACCGAAGGTCCACCAGAACTTCTTGCACCAGCGGGACCACTTGGTCTTGTTAACGTTGTTAGTGATTGTGTCATTGGTTTCTGTTTGACCATACAAGTATATTTGTATGTGTTTATTGAAACCACGACAAGTCACTATCTCTGGTCTCCGTATCTATCACTGGTACACAAGCCACCCAATTGTCCAATATTTTGTCATTTAAACGATCTCTTGTAAGAGCTACATTCAGTAGATTTAATAGCCATTACATCTCTAACCTTTCTTGCTTACGCTTCATGTCGTGTGGGTGCGCCTACTGTATGGCTTTACCACCTCATTAGTATTATTACTTCCGGATTTTAATCATTGTCATTTTGTATATAATGTATGATTTTATGACATGGTATTGTACAGTATTTCTTCTTAAATGTATGATATTGTAGGAATTTATATTTCATGTTAATGCTGTTCAGTATTTTATGTTTGATATACTGTAGGGATATGTATTTTATGTTTAACTTAACCCTACCTAGACCGGGGGGGGGCTAAAAGTGCCCGCGGCAACTTTGATGTCACATAGCGTCTGAACGGCTAACCGTAGAACGGCCAAACTTGGTGACTTTTCCTAAAATATTGTTGGCAACAAAGCTGTATCAGTGGAATAAGATTATGATTTTTCTTGTTGCCATGGGAACGGGTTTCTGACAGGCATTTTTTTGCCAAATTTAATAATTTCTATTTAAACAACAGAATTTTATGGGTTTTATGTCAAGTTACACATTGTTTCTAATATTAATAACATCACATATAATTATATGTAAATTTAAAAATTAAAAATTCATAATTTATGCTAATTTGATGACGTCATTGGCCAAAATCCAAGATGGTGGACCATATCATTAGAACAGGTATATACAGGTTATTTTCATTAAAATTTCATCAATACTTCCATTTCTTTTCCAAAAAGGTTTAAATGAAGGTCTTTAGTATGTTTACAATGTATTTTAGGCTTTATCATGAAAAAAAAACTTTTTAAAAAATTCAAGATTGATGATCGAAGATGGCAGATATCTTAAATATGCATGACGTCATTTTATGACGTCACCGGTGTTGCTATGGGCAACATAAGACTTAGTACACCATAATATTATGTCATAAACACTTTTGGTACAGTTATGTTGAATAGCATTTAGTTTTCAGGGAAAAACCTATTTAGACGGTTTTGGCCAATAAAATCACATTAATGACGTCATATTACGTCAGAACGACATAAATTGTACATATGATAAATTTTTACTAGTACACCATCCTCTAAAAATTTGGTGGTCCTACGATTAACCGTTCGCGAGTTCTGAGGGAAGTTCATTTCCTTACAATTTCGTC
>NW_017804344.1:12103-12959 GCF_001625305.1 Branchiostoma belcheri
ATCTTTGTAGGGTAGTACATACATGTATTGTGTATCAAATGCATGCTTGTGGAGGTTGGAGTCTTGTTTTGTTGCTGTGTACTTGTCCCTGAAAGTAGGTCATTTTGGACATTACAGAAATTAGCATCATATACGGCTGTGCTTGAAGCTATAGAAATGACGATGTAGGATTTTATTTCAATTCAATCTTTTAAGGGAAGTACATATATGTATTTTGTATCAAATGAACTTATGGAGGTTTGGGTCTTGTGTCATTATTGTGCACTTGTCCCTAAAAGTAGGCCATATTTAAGCACATACCGGTCTTGAAGCGCTATAAACGCCAAGGTAGGATGTTATTTGAATTCAATTTTCTAGCAGAAGTAACTTTATCTATTGTGTATAAAATGAAGGCCTACAGAAGGTCGGTTCTTGCGTAGTTGCTCTGAACTTGTCCCAAAAAGTAAGCCATAATTAGGACATATTCTATTGTTTCCTTGTAGCTGTCCCCGAAATTAGGAAATATTGCTCACGTTTCTATATATTATATAATTATATAGTTCTGTGTCCCTTTTATTCCAAAACAAATCATTGTTTTAATCCCTTTGACATTTCATAAAGATTCAAGAATGTGAGCAACCACACTAGGGACATTTGTGTCGAAAATAATAAAACACCGAAGACACATGATTTGGTTTTTCAAATTTTGAATCAAAGAGAATTTTTTTTCAAATGTTCAAATGACACAGAACTATATATATAATATATAGAAACGTGAGCAATATTTCCTAATTTCGGGGACAGCTACAAGGAAACAATAGAATATGTCCTATTATGGCTTACTTTTTTGGGGACAAGTTCAGAGCAACTACGCAAG
>NW_017804344.1:12979-17035 GCF_001625305.1 Branchiostoma belcheri
ACTTTCAGGGACAAGTACACAGCAACAAAACAAAACGCCAACCTCCACAAGCATGCATTTGATACACAATACATGTATGTACTACCCTACAAAGATTGAATTGAAATAAAATCCTACTTTGCCAGTTATAGAGCTTTAAAGTTAGCCAAAAACGATAATTTCAGCACATGTCCAAAATATGGCCTACTTTCAGGGACAAGTACACAGCATACGAAACAAAACGCCAACCTCCACAAGCATTCGATTTGATACACAATACATGTATGTACTATCCTACAAAGATTGAAGGAAAACAACATCCTGCTTTGTCAGTTATAGAGCTTCAAAGATTGACCAAAATCTTAATTTTAGCACATGTCCAATATATGGCCTACTTTCAGAGACAAGTACACAGCAACGAAACAAGACTCCAACCTCAACAAGAATTCATTCCATATCCAATACATGTATGTAATACCCTACAAATATTGAGTTCCAAGAATACTCCACTTTGTCAGTTATAGGGCCTGGAAGACAGCCGAAAATGTAATTTTACCACATATCCAAAATAGGGCCCACTTTCAGGGACAAGTACACAGCAACAAAACAAGACTCCAAACTCCACAAGCATGCATTTGATAGACAATCAATAGGGTTACATATTGTTCAAAGCATTATTAGATTTCTGCTTTCATATTGTATATATTGCATCTTAAATATGACAAAATTTGGTATTTTTCTTGAAATGTAAAATATGACCTACTTCAGAGGACAACCACGTGAGAACCAAACAATTGGCCAAACTTTGCAAACAGGCATTTATAGCACATATGATTATGTATCTGTGAATTTAATATGAAAGAAAAAAATCACCATCTTTGGAGTTACAGCGCTTCAAAAATGGGCAGAAATAGGGATATTTCACAAGCCAAAAACACTGTATTGTCTTAACGATGCCCAGGCCCTTTAAACGGACCTCTGGAAAAGTTTAAAGCTATTTTAGAAAAGCAGATAAGTTGGTCATTTCAGCACAGTTTTTGTCTTTCCGATATATTCAAGCATTTGTTTGTAATCGCGTCCTAAACTTTGGTAATTTTCATGTTTTTGACATGCCCAAATCAGGGAAAATGGCCCCAAAACATGTTTGGCCCGTTACCATGGCAACGATCGGTGTGGAGCAGAAAGAAAGCTATTTTGAGGGGTTGTGGGCCAAGTACTACCACTGTGCAAAATTTGAGCCAAATCGATTTTTTGACCCCTGCCACCATTGTTTGATCCTTACAGACATTTGCTCTTAAATCTCAGAAGATATATCTGTTAGATAACTTAAGACGATTTCGACAAGTCTGTAATAAGTATGAGAGGGAAAACAAAAACATAATAATCATACCCTATTAGAAACCTAGATAAAAAGCAATCGCTTCGCCCGGTTATTAACCGAATAACTGACCCAAACATGATCGTAGCCGATGATTATCAGGGGTACGGTATTTCTTAAAATAGATATTGCGTGAGGAATCGTGACAAAACTTCGATGAAATATGAAGAAAACAAGTGATGGAAACCTTTTAAAATAGATAGTTTAAATTAAAATGAAAAGAAATGTTAAAATAGCTGCATTTATTCAATCATAACCCAACTGACCAGACCTTCGTGACAAAACTTCGATGAAATATTCAAGAAAATAAATTATGGTGACCATTTAAAAAGATAATTTGAACTAAAATCAGAACAAATAGGCACACAGCTCCTTAAAATGCATATATTCAATCATAACCCAACTGGCCAGCCCTTTCTTTTCGTTACATATCAATCTGGTTATATACAAATACATGTATACAAGAGAAAATTTTTTCTTAGGTGTTAATCTTTTGAAATGTTTAAGAGTATACTTTGGCGAATAAATTAAACATGAGACCCTGTGCCCAACCTGTCTAACCACACGTAAACGCGGTCAATGAACCCAATGTGATTGTGTACGCAGAGTGGACGCCATGACCTCTAAATTCAAGCGTAATGCACACTTAAAACGAGTCTGTAACCCTTTCGTATATGTTTTAAATTATTATACAGCTATGAAGGGATAATGTAGATATGAATAAAGAAGATGCATGATTAAAATTGAGTGTTGCCAAATGAGCACGATACATTATTAAAATTCAATGGGGTGCCATACAATAGATCTACTTGTGAAACTGCTGCGTACGAATGTTGTTGAAATGTTGTATTAATACAATTGCCGAACACTTTAGGGATCGTTTTGATTCTACAATACGTACATAATGTGTTTGCATTTATAGTTTAAAACGTCATTTGCGCTATAGGTCGATGTATAGCACACTCCATTACATACATTGAACATTGATGTTCGCCCGTAGCAATGGAAATTTCCATCCCTTTGTTCAATGCTGAGACGTTCTGTAGGTCAAATATTTGAATAATGCCCGGTTATTATCGGTCAATGCCTGACAGTTACTTTTGTTTTTTACTTTAGAGTAGAATAGTACAAGCTACAAATATCTGTAATGTATTTTTGTTTTCATCATTTTTTTTCAGATACAGGTACAGATACAGATCATACAACCCTCAGTTTCCAGAATTCCACCATTTGTCTACCTCTAAGTCCTCCTGGTCAGATTCTGGGACCCTTATATTCACCCCCTTTGCTGTGGCTACCCTTTTGTCCGCCTTCATCACGGGCAAACATACATCCAAACCCACAGAAAATTGTAGCCTCCTTTGCAGACATTCCGGGATCAATTTTTTTTGAGGGGGGTGTTTTCTGATCAAACGTAGATCGCACGCAGTAGAAGCTCCGGCCGCAAACCCTACATAGCTATCCCTTATTCTATTGCGTGCGATTACGTTTGATCAGAGCCCCCCCCCAAAAAAAATAATAAAAAAATAAATAAATCAAACGACCGATCCCTGAACGTCTGCAAAGTAGGCTAAGAAAATTGCGCAATGATTCTCATGGTAAATATCTTTCTTGATTCTCTTATATTCTCCAAGTGCTGCCGTTTTTGTCCAGATTTCCTAACAAAACGACAGTAGCACATCATCATTTATCACTATATTTTTTCTTGTTAAATAAAGACAGGAAGAATGATTCAATTTTGCATTTATGTAATTTTGTATATTTTCACATACTGACTTATATAGTTTATGATCCGGTTCTATTGCTTAAAGATTTAAAACATCTATGATATCTAGAGCATGTCTTTAATGTAAGATTAAGTAGCCAGTGACACGTTTGCTGATTTCTTATGTTCCGATTCAATATCCAAAAAAGGTGAGTACAATATCTTCTTATAAGCAAGCAACAGCACTCTGATATTTGTATCTATATTTTTATGTGATTAACTTGTATTTTTTATATCCTCCTTTGTAGCTACCAATTAAAGTTGATATTATAACAGCAAAGTAAAAAGTAAGAAGCATTACATAATAAATTGCATAAAATATTAATGAATATCCAACGATGTACCAGGAAATTTCAAAACTCTTTATCAACTGCAAGTCTTTAGCATCAATGCACAAATATACACCTAGGCCTTCTTGTTTTGATGGTTATGTTTATGTATTAAAATCAATAGATTTAAATGAATATGCTAGAATACATGTGAAGTTGTATATACATACCGATGCCAATGTCGTTTCGACACGTCAAGTGACTCACCTGTAGCTAACTGAACTGTTGCTAATTGGCTGTTCTACAAATACTTGACAAAATACTGTAAGAATTAGAATAACAAGTAACTTATGGTTTTACAGCACATAGAATTAATTTCGGGGCTTCATTTATAATTCCATTTGCTGGATCCCCGTTCTATATCAAGGCATATCATAACAAGTAACGCCGGTTGGTAGGATGGATCCCGGAGGGGGTGGTTGCGATCCCGTTGGTGGATATGGCAGTCCCGGAGGGGGTGGTTGTGATCCCGTTGGTAGATATGGCAGTCCCGGAGGGGGTGATTGTGATCCCGTTGGTGGATATGGTAGTCCCGGAGGGGGTGGTTGTGATCCCGTTGGTGGATATGGCAGTCCCGGAGGGGGTGGTTGTGATCCCGTTGGTGG
>NW_017804345.1:0-16819 GCF_001625305.1 Branchiostoma belcheri
GCAGAGTGTATCGGCGAGAACAGTTTCGTTTGCTGCTGATGCCTAGGGAAGGATGGGACAAGAGGACCCATACTGCTCCCCAAGATGGCAATTGATGCCCTCGAATCGAATCGAAATTAATTCAGCTGATGGCTACCATTGCTTCGGCTACGTATTTCACATTTGATTAAATGTATATGGCAGGCTTCCATACAAGTGTATGTAAAACTGAACTACAATTTGAGGATGCAAGTAAATGGAATAAACCGTTTATGCCGCAAGTAAATTTTATGGATGACGTCCTCTTGAGACCCTACATCTAAAGAGCAAAAAAACAAGATGCCAGGATTTGAAAGAGACGTCAATGAGTGACCCCGGATCGGCAAACGAGAGCTGGGGTCACTCAGTGTGCCTACTGGAGCTACGCCGTTCTGAATGACTCGAGTTGGCTCCGAATTCCCGTTTAGTCTGTGAGACAGGCAGAGGCCAAACACTTAATAACGTTAAATAACATCATTTCAAGACTGAAGGACTGCCAGAAAATCTGGTTGATCAGAGAATGTGATCACCTTTCACCCCGAGATCTGCTCGGAGGCTAGTAAGATAAACATAACTACTACTATTTTTTGCCAAAAAAAGTAAGCTCTACTGCACCAGATCACGGTACTGTGGCAAGGCTATTCTAGTGCTTCCTTCGCTTACAAACAGTTGTAAACATTTTAAATTTATGCTAAGAATGGTAAAGGCCAAATGATTACTGCTGGTATATTGTGATAAACATTGTCAACAGGATCTAATCTAAGATGTTGTTCCCAACATGTAACTGATCATAAAAGACATAAGTTGTATTTTCTCTTATCCTAGATTTTTTTCATTAATGCAAGTACCTTATTAAGTATATATGCTCACACAACTAGAACCCAAGTTTGATCACTTGGTGACCTCTCAGCTGAGCAGTAACCACCATTGAGATAACCACCCCTTTGTTTGTAAATCATTGCTTATTTTCGAATGTTGAGAGATCTAACAGGATTTTTTCTTTGCTAACGATCATTTGTTCAAGGGTCAATGAACAGCAAAATAAATCAATAGACGAAATGCTGATGTCGTCAGTGTGTGTATATTGTCTGGAATCAAGGTGTAAATTATATAATGGTACAAGTACCTTCAAAGCATATCAAAGAGGGTATATAGGGTCCTTTCTGTCGGGTTGTGAGCTCTGTATTGTGCCACGGTAAAAGATCTAATGCAAGTTTAAATTTGTGCCAATACAAACTTGTAGGGCTTGCAGTAGCTTGACGAAATAGCGCCCCTAGCGGCCGACCCGCCTGACAGGGAGAGTTTTCATTCAGCCCAGCCAGTGAAAGATTGAGTAAACATAGGCTAGGACTGAATAGCCCGGGAGACATCCGTTTTTAGTATCCTTTTCTTTGGGGCAGCGAGTACATAGTGCAAGTAGCCCCGTTATAAAACGCCGCGAAGGGCTGCAAATGTAGGAAAATACTTACTAGACAACATGATAAAAATTGTGCATCAAATCCACAGTGTAAGTACCTGCACCAATTCAAGTTTGGTTAAGTTTATAATCTCCTATGTATGAATGTCTCATTGTTGACTTGTGCAAACCAACTCTATACTTAAATGTGCCAAGTCGTCTATTTGTAGTCCTTGTAATGATTAACGTTATCATAACAATCTCAATTGCGGCATACATTTAGAATACTACAGCCCGACCGCGGGTCGGATCGCCCGAAGGCCGGAGGGAGATCCGATCCGCGGGAGGGCTGGGACTGAGGGTGATGCGGAATACACCGTGTGCTATTTTATTCATGTCATACCTACCCGAGAAAACAGACATTTCAATGCGAAATGTGCCAAAATTTGGTGTATCCAAACAAAAACAAAAAAAGTGTAACGGCGTCAATTCCAACATCCGAATTCGGTGTTTCAAGTTTCGAAAGCGGCTCACTCGGTGCACGCGAAACGCACTATGGAACATTTGGAAGCCCGGGCCGTACGCGTAAAGAACCCCGGGCCGTACGGACGGGTGATTATCACACGGGCCGGAACGGCCCAGGTATGATAAAGGGGTCAACGTGCTACCGGCTCTTTCTTTTTAAAAAGCAATTTGTTACCTTGGAAGGACATATAAACTGAACAATAGCAAAAACATAATACATATGCTATCATAAACTGGGATTACTTTTGAAAGAGGTAAAATGTCGGCATAAAAGAGCTAGTACCCATAAGCCCGCGCGCTCCGAAACTGGTATGCAGAACATGTCAGGTTAGAGACAGCATTCTGTGCCATTGAGACGTCTTGAACCGTCAAATAACAAACACTGCTGTTCTCTGACGAAAGTAGGACTGAGCATTTACATACATAAGTGACTCCGTGGCGGATCGGTGCTGAGATATCTCTGAGATTCCTCTCCGATTTGTGCTTCACAGGTAAGAACGTGTTCACTGTACACATTCTAAATCTCAGGGGAAGGTTTATCAAGCTACGTAGCTACACTTTATTACTCATAGTGCATGGCATGAAATGTCTAAAACACATGGCTGCTAACCTGTTTGAAACGACCAGAACAGTTAAGTAACAGGCCAAATGCTTCTGGGTCTCAACTACAACGCTTTACACTCAACTGAGTTACTGAAATCTTGTTCAGAAAGTGGTTTATAGTTGGATGGAAACAAATACACATAACGTTAGGTGTCAAAGTGGGAGCAATTGGTGTACGTACGTAAGTACATGTAATGGACGTGGCCAGATTATCAATCACAACCAGTGCATTATTTATGTTATTCCAAGGTGAACGACTGGACATAAACCTACATGTACAGTTAGACAGTACTTCTCACGGTTCAACATTGCTCGTATAGGTCTCTCTAGAACGCCACATTTTGTTCTAAATGCACGAAAATTGGAATTTTTAACTGCACTATCACGTGACACTCAGTTTCAGAAGCAATGCTATGATGTACAATCACGTGACACTCAGTTTCATAAGCAAGCTATGATGTACAATCACGTGACACTCGGTTTCAGAAGCAAGCTATGATGTACAATCATGTGACACTCAGTCTCAGAAGCAAGCTATGATGTACAATCACGTGACACCCAGTTTCAGAAGCAAGCTATGATGTACAATCATGTGACACTCAGTTTCAGAAGCAAGCTATGATGTACAATCATGTGACACTCAGTTTCAGAAGCAAGCTATGATGTACAATCACGTGACACTCAGTTTCAGAAGCAAGCTATGATGTATAATCACGTGACACTCAGTTTCAGAAGCAAGCTATGATGTATAATCACGTGACACTCAGTTTCAGAAGCAAGCTATGATGTACAATCACGTGACACTCAGTTTCAGAAGCATGCTATGATGTACAATCACGTGACACTCAGTTTCAGAAGAAAGCTATGATGTTTACCAGGCTGACATAGTGCCCCTCCCATGTGAAATATGTGAAAGTTCATTGTTCAATAGTGACTCACCTAAGTGAACCAACAGGTGACGTGTTCATTAGTTTAAAAATTCACGTAGGATAGTTTTGTCACGTTCAAATAAGCTTCTAAAAATCACGCAAAAGTTCAGCCGCTAGGTCGTTAAGTTTCAGTGCATGATGCATTGTATAGCTTCAGATCTAGTATTTAGCGAAGAGCGTAGAGAGGTTTATTTTGTTCGGTGTGATAATTGTTAAGAGTCCCCCTGAATCTATCGTAGTGTGTTGTTGGGGGCTACGTTTCCTGGTTCCGGTCGATTCATGTTCGAGATAACTTGACGGCAATCATTGAGACGTTTTGAACCGTTGCATAACAAACACTGCTGTTCTCTGCCGAAAGTAGGACTGAGCATTGGAATCATTGTCAGGCTTGCGAGCTACCTTCATAAGCCACGTTAAATCATGATGGACTTTAAGACTGATATTGGTCCCTGTACCGAATAGTTATTGACCCAAATGCACAACAATAGACACTGTATGCTTCTCAAAATGGCAAAGTATTGTGTTTGTTTATAGCCGCTCCCATGTCAGAGTTGCTTTGGGACATTGAAATTTCAGTAGTATGGCTCACAATATGTTAAAGTGGAAAACGAGTTACAGTTCATTTACATACATAAGTGATTCCGTGGCGGATCAGCGCTCAGATATCTCTGAGATTGCTCTCCGATTTGTGCTTCACAGAAGTTGTAGCCTAGGTGCCATCCCCAGTAGTATTCGCCCGCTAGCTTTTATAAAGGGGGTGGCACTCAGGCTGAAGAACATGTTCACTGTACACATTCTAGATCTCAGAGGAAGGTTTATTAGTCTACGTTGCTACACTGTATCACTCTCAGTGCTTGACATGAAATGTCTAGAAACCCATCATGCTATCATGGCTGCTAGCTCTGTTTGAAACGACTAGAACAGTTTTAATGACAGGCTTGCCGAATGCTTCTGGGTTTCCACTTAACGCTCAACTGAGTTACTAACATCTTGATCCGTGGTTTATGGTTGGATGGAAACAAATACACATAACGTTAGGTGTCAGAGTGGGAGCAATTGGTGGACGTAAGTACAGTTAATGAACGTGGACAGATTATCAACCACAACCAGTGCATTATTCATGTTATTCCGAGGTGAACGACTGGACATAAACCTACATGTACAGTTAGACTGTACTTATCACGGTTTAACATTGCTGATCGTATAGGTCTCTCTAGAACGCCACATTTTGTTCTAAACGCACGAAAATTGGAATTTTCAACTGCACTATCACGTGACACTCAGTTTCGGAAGCATGCTATGATGTACAATCACGTGACACTCAGTTTCAGAAGCAAGGTATGATGTACAATCACGTGACACTCAGTTTCAGAAGTAAGCTATGATGTCTACCAGGCTGACATGTTGTCCCTCCCATGTCAAATATGTGAAAGTTCATAGTTCAATAGTGACTCACATAAGGGAACCAACAGGTTAAACACTTGTTCATCAGTTTAAAAATTCAGGTAAGATATTTTTGTCACGTTCAAATAAGCTTCTGAAAATCACGCAAAAGTTCAGCCGCTAGATCGTTGAGTTTCAGTGCATGATGCATTGTATAGCTTTTCAAATCTAGGATTTAGCGAATAGCGTAGAGAGGTTTATTTTGTTCGGTGTGATAATTGCAAAGAGTCCCTCTGAATCTATCGTAGTGTGTTGTTGGAGGCTACGTTTTCTGGTTCCGGTCGATTCTTGTTCGCGGTAACCTGACGGCATTCTTACATTGAGACGTTTTGAACCGTTGAATAACAAACACTGCTGTTCTCTGCCGAGAGTAAGGCTGAGCATTGGAATCATTTTCAGGCTTCATAAGCCACGTTAAATCATGATGGACTTTTAGACTGATATTGGTCCCTGTACCGAATAGTTATTGACCCAAATGCACAATAATAGACACTGTATGCTTCACAAAAAGGCAAGCGTTTGTTCATAGCCGCTCCCATGTCAGAGCTGACACTTTGACGTCATTCAGTAGTATGGCTCACAATAAGATTAAGTGGAAGAACGAGTTACAGTTCATTTACATAGTTACATAAGTGACTCCGCAGAGGATCAGTGCTGAGATATCTCTGAGATTGCTCTCCGGTTTGTGCTTCACAGAACATGTAGCCTGGGTGCCATCCCCAGTCGTATTCGCCCGCTAGCTTAACTGGTAGCTAGCGACATTATAGAGCGGGCGAATACTAAAGGGGGTGGCACCCAGGCTAATGAACATGTTCACTGTAGAGTCCATTCCGCGTCACCGAGTGGGTTTTTTCTCCATGTTTCTAATACGTTTGAATTATTTAGAAGAAAAGAATACCCTAGTAACAAAAGTTCTAAATTTTTCAAAAATTTGAAAATGAAAATTTGAATAGATTTGAATTCATTTATATATTTCTGAAACATTTTGAAAGTGACTGTACAAAGATCTCTTTATTTAGAATGGATTTGAACTATCCATGTGTTTCTTTCACTATTCGAAATATTAAGAAATATTTCAAACAAATAACCAAATGGTAGATGTGGGTAATTGCCCCCATAAAACTAGGTGCTAATCCTACTCTTCTGTATTCTTCTGTATATTTTTAGATTTCACTGCTGGACACTGGTGGCTCTTTTGTTGTAAGGCATCAATGCCTGACACCCAGACAGTCTACCCTGTACTCCACAGGGATGTGTGAATTACTTCCTTCCCATCCCACTGACCTATTTACAAAATGTTAGAAATAATTCGAAATAATGGTAAAAAATGGTAGAGTGCTGTTAGAAATATTTAGAAACTATTGGAAATGTCATAATCCACATCAGGAATATTTCAAATATGTTAGAAAACCAGGGAATTATTTAGAATATTGACAAGATGTTCAAAATATTTCCAATTATGAAATTTCTCAAACAAACAATTACAAAGAGTTCAAAACATTTCTAAATAATGACAATAATAACCCACTCGGTGACGCGGAATGGACTCTACACATGTACATTTTAAATCTCAGAGGAAGATTTATCAAGTTATGTTGCTACACTGTATCACCCACAGTGCTTGACATGAATGTCTAGAAATCCATCATGCTATCATGGCTGCTAGCTCTGAAACGACCTGAACAGTTTTAGTGGCAGGCTTGCCGAATGCTTCTGGGTTTCCGCTTTACGCTCAACTGAGTTACTAAAATCTTGATCCGTGGTTTATGGTTGGATGGAACAACAAATACACATAACGTTACGTGTCAAAGTGGGAGCAATTGGTGGGGTATAAGTACATATAATGGACGTGGACAGATTATCAATCAAAGTCAGTGCAGTATGTTTATTCAGATTCAGGTGAACAACACAAACCTGCAATAAGGCCTTACTTATCACCGTTTAACATTGCTGATCGCTTAGGTCCCTCTAGAACGCAACAGTCTTGTTCTGAATGCACGAAAATTAGAACTTTCAACTGCACAATCACTTGACACTCAGTTTCAGAAGCAAGCTATGATGTTTACCAAGCTGACATGGTGCCCCTCCCATGTCAAATATGTGAAAGTTCATAGTTACCTAAGTGAACCAACAGGTTAGACATGCATTGTATGCAGAAGTAATAGGTCTCGATCCCACGTCAGTCTAGATCTAGATGTGTTCATTATTTTAAAAATTCACGTAGGATAGTTTTGTGACGTTCAAATAAGCTTCTAAAAATCACGCAAAAGTTCAGCCGCTAGGTCGTTAAGTTTCAGTGCATGATGCATTGTATAGCTTCAGATCTAGGATTTAGCGAAGAGCGTAGAGAGGTTTATTTTGTTCGGTGTGATAATTGTAAAGAGTCCCTCTGAATCCATCGTAGTGCGCTGTTGGAACACCCCCTTACTGGCTTACATGCCTTAGGCAGCTCGGGAGTAGCGTTACGCCACTCTCCTTGCAGAGGCCCTGGCGGAGAAAATAATGGCTACCTCGCTTTAACGTTACACATAATCAGCGATATGAATGTAATGATTCGTAATGGGCACCTGTAATTTTGGTAATTCTTGATCAACCCTCATGCAGGGCCCCACATATGTGTGTTTGAAGGTGGCTTCTGTGCACGATAACTCAAGAAGTTTTGGATGCATCTGGCTTGTCGTGAAATTTAGTATGTGGTTAGGGCTTGACATATGAAGAAATGATTGGCAGATTCTCACGAATTTTCGTTTGTAGGTTTAAATCATGATTTGCTAATTATGCAAATCATTACCTCCTTTTCAATTTGCTAATTATGCCAATCATGATCTATTTTTCCTCATCAAAATGATGAAATTTTATGATTTAGCTGTGTTTCATGATATGACATTCAAACACATAACATGACGTGTAACTAAAACAGAGGAAAATCAATGCATATCAAATATGCGTGAGTTAAGTAATGGTGAATATCACTAGACATAAATCACACGCCCGCCTCATGTACATGAGAAAATGGTACAGCAGCCTTCTTTGTGAAGATATGATAATTTGACATTCGAGTGTAGAATATAATCAACTGATATGATTGGCGTAAAAGGGGACCTTATTTGAATAATCAAGAAAAGAATTTACATGTATAGTACGCCCTTCAAAGGTCAAGATAAATTGACGAAGATATGATGTGGAACTCGGGCTTCATAATTTGCTATCTTAATGTAATGCATATGTATGTACACTTTACACACTTTTAGTTGCAAACGTGTTTATTGTGTCTTCCTACAGGCCTGATAATACAGTCCCGCATCGATCTGCCATGTATGGTGGCTACTACGACGATTTTGGCTACCATGACCCTGACGATTACCATGACCGCGACCGTTACCATGACTATGGCAGGAAGAAATATGAACAAATCATGGCCGACGCGCGTTTTGAAGCCGCGGACTGGTTAAGAAGGAGGGACAGAGAACTAGAAGACGGATACCGTAGTTTCGAAAACTACGGCCAAGGAAGCGAGCTTCTTTCTGAACTTGTCAGCCAGCGGAAGAGTGGGGAATTGCTTGATATAGTGGTGGAAGTCGAGGGTAGGGAGTTCCCCTGTCACCGGGCTGTGTTGGCATCCACGCCGTACTTCAAGGCCATGTTGTCCTCAAACTTCGCTGAAAGTAGTTCAAGGGCCATAAAGCTGCACGAGGTTGACTCCACCAGCTTCTGTAAGATCCTGGACTTCCTGTATACCGGGAAAATCCGCATCGGTAAAGACGACGTCCAGAACATTCTGCAGACGGCTCATATGCTACAGTTGGACAAAATTGTGCAGTACTGCCGTGAGTTCATCCAAGACAACCTCTGCCTTTCCAACTGTCTGGGCGTCATGCGCCTGGCCGACCTTTATGGTCTTTCTGCCTTGAAGACGAAAGCATGGGACATGGCAGTGTCAAACTTCTTAGACGTCACACAGGAAGAGGAGTTCCTTAGCCTTTCCGCGCAACAGCTTGCAGATCTACTCGGAGACGAACATCTTAAAGTTACGAACGAAGATGACGTTGTCAATTCTGTGCTAAGATGGCTCGACCATGCCCCTGAGACCCAACAAACAGCAATGCTAAAGATTTTACAAGAGATCCGTTTGTCTTGCGTGAGGGCCAGTGTGCTACAGAGGCTGGAGTCACACCCTGTGATACAGGCGTCAACAGAATGCCTGGCAAAGATCACAGCAGTCAGAGAGAAACACCTCCTTGCCACACGGGTAGAAGATACAGCTGGTCCTAGACGTGGGATATCGGACAACCTGGCAATCATTGTCGGCGGTTGGAATGCAAACGAGGGATTCCAATTAAAAGGCGAACCCCCATCAGTGGATAGCATAATTTGCCTAGACCCAGATAGCGAGCAATACTACCACATCATTACCCTTCCAACGTCTGTTTCGGGTCACATGAGCGTGGCAAGTGCAGGGAGACACCTGTACGTATCAGGTGGGCGGCACCATCCTGTGGTCGGCCAGGGGCGCCAACCTACCCCATCCAGGCAAGCCTTTCGGTACGATTTCCCTTCGGACACTTGGCTTAGGCTGCCCGACATGCCCGACGGCTGGGCAGGGCATCAGTCAGTAGTCGTTGACGGGAAACTCTTCCTGGTCTATGCAAGGAGGTTTAAGAATGTGAAAATGGGTTGTTATGATCCTAAAAGGCGGGCTTGGATAGATGTACATGTGCACCCTCCTTTGCGCCCTTCGTGGGACTTGACGGTAACAGCCTCCGGGGACAAGGTTGTATTCATCGTGCCAAAGATCACGGAATCCGATGACCGCCCCAGTGACGTACAGCAAATGGCGGATATTCAACAAAGCCCGGGTCGCGAAAAACTGTGTTGCCATGCGTTTGATGTGAACACCAAAGATTGGCAGTACGCCGATATCCAGATTGAAAGCCGATCCGTGGAGGACGTGGATATCCTTACTACTACTGTCAATGACAAGCTTTATATCCGTACTGGATATACCCAGGACTCAGACCTTTATATCTTCGATGCCGAAGAGAATACTCTAACGAAGGGTCTTTCACGGCAGTGGAAAGAGGACGTCCTTAGTGATGGCTATGGATATGTGAGCCACTACTACGGCAGTTCATTGAGAAAGGACGTCAGGGGCATCGTGAATACCATTAGCTACTGCAAGTTTGGAGACAACCACAGCACAAGGCCGACGTTTGGAGGCCACCACATCCCCACAAGGCCGACGTTTGGAGACCCCCACATCCCCACAAGGCCGACACTTAGAGGCCGCCACATCTCCACAGGGCAGACGTTTGTAGAACGGGATACGCCGCTTCCGTTTCCCATATTCGGCCATTGCTTCCTCCAGACCAAGAAGAGCAGTATCGGGTGGTACTCCCGGGACCTTGTAGTACTGGGGAAAGACGGCAAACGAGAGCAGGGGTCACTCAGTGAGCCTACTGGAGCTACGAGCTCTGAGTGACCAGAGTGTGTGAGATAGGCAGATGCCAAGCACTTATTATTAATAATAACATCATTTCAAGAATGAAAGACTGCCAGAAAACCCGGTTGATCAGATAATGTGATCACCTTCACCCCAAGATCAACTCGAAGATAAGATAAACATGAACTAGAAAGGCCAACATCTGCTCGGGAGCAAATGCAGCACACTACATGCCCCATACCAAAAATAGACCTATCCCCCCTCCCGCACAAATGGACTGTTCCTAAAGAACCCCCGTTCAAAATGTGGAGTGTTCCAATAGTGTTTATACTCTCATGCAGCAATGGAATCTGCAAACGCCTTCTGCTATTGGAACATGTAGAACCAATGACATTCTGTGATAGAACATCCTTAGTAGAACCAGTGTTCTATTTAGAACTGTCACACAGTGTCAGTTGGAGATTTGGAGTTTTCAAGCTATAATCTCTGTTTTTACTGAAAGTAATGTAAATAAAAGTAGTAAAAGGCTGAATGTAAATAGTGAACACTATAGTCTAAGCACTTGGTGCCAACGCTACCCTAGATGCTGAATTTCAGGTCATTTGGTTTTTATATTAGTGCACAGGAGCCAAAAATGGACATTTTGGTCAAAAATAGCAAGAAAGTCCCATTTTACGTAATTTTGAATTGCCAAACGCCTAAAGTGTAATTTACATTCTGTGGTCTTGTATCCAAGGATCTCCCATACCAAATTTCAGATCATTTGGTTTTAATACTAGTATTAGGGCACAGAAGCCAAAAATGTACATTTTTGGTCCGGAAATGGCAAAAAAAACCTTCTTTGTTCAATTTTAAAGTGGTGTATGTCAAAAGCATGAATGGCATTCTTTGGGCATATGTCCAAGGTATCCCCATACCAAATTTCAGGTCATTCGGATTTGATATAAGGGCACAGGAGCCAAAAATGTACATTTTTTGTCCGAAAATAGCAAAAAAGGCCCAATTTAACACAATTTTAAAGTGGTGTATGTCGAAAGCTTGAATGAGCTTTTATAGACATCTGTCCAAGGTATCCCATTACCAAATTTCAGGTCATTTGGTTGTAGTATCAGGACTTCAGATCCCAAAAAGTATTTTTTTGCCTGAAAATGGCCAAAAAAAGAACAATTTAAAAAAAAATTATGCTACAATTCATGTCATTTGGCCCAAAAAATGAAGAAATTGAATCCATCTATATTATCGAAATGGCAGGAGAAGAAGGAACATGAGAAGAAACAATAATACTTCCCCACATAGTGGTGAAGCCATAACTATTTTGAGCAAAAAAAAAAAGCTCTACAGCACCTGAGACCACGATACTGTGGCAAGGCTATTCTTGTGTTTCCTGCGCTTACAAACAGATGTGAACATTTTGGATTTATGCTAAGAATGGTAAAGGGCAAATAATTATTGCTGGTATATTGTGATTAACATTGTCAATAGGGTCTGTTCTAAGATGTTGTTCTCAGTTCCCAACATGTAACTGATCATAAAAGACATGAATTGTATTTTATCTTATCCTAGATTTTTTTCATTAATGCAAGTACCTAATTAAGTATATATGTTCACACAACCAGAACCTAAGTTTGACCACTTGATGTCCTTTAAACTGAACAGTAGCCACCATTATGATAACCACCACTATTCTTGTTTGCAAATCATAGCTTATTTCCGGATGTTTAGCTAGAGATCTAACCGGATTTTTTTTCTTTGCTTATAATCATTTGTTCGAAGTTCAGAATATAAACAGAAAAATAAATCAATAGACGGAATGCTGATGTCGTCAGTGTGTATATATTGTCTGGAATCAAGGCGTAAATGATATAATGGTACTATATATGTACCTTCAAAGCAATAATGGGGGTATATTGAAGAGGGTATAGGGTTCTTGCTGTCAGTTTGTGAGCTCTGAATTGTGCCAAGGTGAACGATCTACTGCAAATTTGTGGCAGTGCCAATTCAAAGTCTTAACTTTCAGTAGTTTTAGGGCTTGCAATAGCCTGACTAAATAGCGCCCCTAGCGGCCGACCCGCCTGACAGGGAGGGCCGGGGGTTTCATAGTCTAGTGTCCAGCCTTGTTAGCTTCAGTCCGCTCCCCAAGATCTTCGGGAGAGGACTAAAGCTAACAAGGCTGGACATAAGGCTAGGGGTTTCATCCATTAACCCCAGTTAGTGAGAGATTGATCACGAGCTAGAGTAAACACAGGCAGGGGTGCATAGCCTGGGAGCCATCCCATGTTGTACCCGTGTGCAAGGAGCCCCGTTACAAAACGGGTGGCACCCAGGCTAATTAAGGGCTGCAATTGTGGAAAAAATACTTACTAGAAGATTTAATCTAACGTATGCATAAAAGTCAGAGTGTATGAAGTGTATCATCTCCTATATGTATGAATGTCTCCTTGTTGACTTGTGCAAACCAGCTCTATATTTGAATGCGCCAAGTACGATGGTTTATTTGTACTCCTTATAATGATTAACGTTATCATAACAATCTCCATTGCGGCATACAAGGGTCAACGTGCTACCGGCTGTTTCTTTTTGAAAGCAATTTGTTACCTTGGGAGGGCATATAAAATGAATAATAGCAAAAACAAAGTACACCTGCTACTACAAACTGGGCTTGCTTTAGAAAGGAGAAAAATGGTGGCATATAAGAGTATCCATCAGTCCACGCGCTACGAAACTGTTATGCAGAAGTTGTAACGTTAAAAGGAACATTTCCTGGTCTCCATTTAGTCCTTGCATATTGTCCGAGCTATATGTGTCTTGATAGCATTTCATGCACTGAGACGTCTATGAAGTGAAGAACCGTCGAATAACAAACACTGCTGTTCTCTGCGGAAAGTAGGGCTGAACATTGCAATTCGCAGGTTGGTGGGCTAGCTTCATAAGCCATGTTAATCATGATGTACTTCGATATGCATGTATTGCACATGCATACGTACTGACATGCGTTGTATAATTGTGTCTACATGTATAGTCATGTTAAAACTGATATATTTTAGATGTATATGCAACTGGTTTTAGTGTGTATACAAATAATGGCCACCAAGAGAGCTTGAGATGGGAAAACGGCCTTATACGGCTGAAAAAAGTTCCACCAGGTTGGTAGAACATAGGATATTGGAATTTTCTTTTTCATAGCTAGTGATGTTACATAGCTATATGTTTCATAGCTCATCTTGCGGTTCGACTATCAGACACCTTCGCCAGAGCTTATGACTGGAGTACTACAACTCGCCTCTGTGAAGCCAGATGTTTAGAGATCTACCTGGATTTTTTCTATGCTAATGATTAATTGTTTAAAGATCAAAGAACAGAAAAAATAGATCAATAACGAAATGCTGATGCTGTCAATACCGCATGTAGTAGCCTGACTAAGTAGCGCTCCTAGCGGCCGGCCCGCCTGACAATTCGGGGAGGGGGTGTCAATTAATTCAAGCCAGCGAGCGACTGAGTAAACACTAGGGCTGCACCGACATCCGTTTTTTTCGGGGTAGCGAGCTCGAGTGCGAGAAGCCCCATTACAAAAAAAGGCTGATCCCCAGGCTGACTGCAAAAGTGATGTGATTAAACTTGTGCATAAATTCATAGACTGTATGAACCTGCAGGAATCCATCTAGTTTGGTTTAGTGAATCATATCGTCTCGTATTTATGAATGTTGGCTTGTTCAAACCGGCTCTATATTCAAATGCGCCAAGTCGTCTATTTGTAGTCCTTATAATGATTAACGTTATAACAATCTCCATTGAGGCATACAAGGGTCTACATGTACGTGCTACCGGTTCTTTCTCTTTGGAATCATACTTTCCCTTGGGAGGACATACAAACTGAAAAATAGCAAAAACAAAGTACACATGCTATCATAAACTGGGCTTGCTTTTGAAAGAAGTAAAAAAAAATGTAGGCATAAAAGAGTACCCATAAGCCCACGCGCTCCGAAACTGTTATGCGGAAGTTGTCACGTTAAAAGGAACATTTCCTGGTCTCGGTCGGTTCTTGTCCGAGCTATATGTATCTTGAAAGCATTCCATGCATTTAGACGTGTATGAAGTGAAGGATTGTCAAACACCAAAAACACTGCTGTTCTCTGTGGAAAGCAGGGCTGAACATTGGAATCATTTGCAGGTTGGTGGGCTAGCTAATTTTATAAGGCTTGATGATGGACTTTGATATATTGTACATGCATACGTACTGACTTGCGTCATAAGCTTGGGTCTCTCTGTAGCTATGTTAAAACTTCCCTGCGTTTATTTCTGTCCAGCAGATTTCATAGAATTCTGAGTAAACCACCGTCATGTCCTGGGATTATGATTTCGATGCCTCGAGTGAAGACGACGACTATGATGAATTATACCTGGTTAGTACTATGACTTTGGCTGATTCTGCACCTGATAACCCGTACCACGGCAGTACAAGGGTGTTAACCCCTACACTGGCCCGAAGAAGGAGAGACATGTACAGAGAATCAGATGACGGCCCCCTTGTCGACGTCTATGGATACGACTATGATGAATTGGACCAGATAAGTACTATGACCTTGACTGATTCTGCACCTGATAACCCGTGCTACGACAGTCCAAGGCCGCCAGTACTCCCACCATATCGCAGAAGGTGCTACATGGAATCTGATGACAGTACGCCGCCGCCAGTACGTATACCACCCCCACGTATACCACCCGCCCCCTACATACGTATACCACCCCCACCATACATGGAATCTGATGACGGCTCCCGTCTCTATGCAAACTACCTCCATGGGGTCAAGCATACCCATCTTGCTAAACTTGACAACCAGCGAAAGGCTAGGAAATTCCTTGACGTGATGGTACAAGTCGATGGTAGGGAGTTTCCCTGTCACCGGGCTGTGTTGACATCCACGCAGTACTTCGAGACCATGTTGTCGTCCAACTTCTCTGAGAGTAGTTCTGGGGTCATACAGCTGCGTGAGATAGACTCTAACAGCTTCTCCAAGATCCTGGACTTCCTGTATACCGGGGAAATCCGCATCGGTCAAGATGACGTCCAGGACATTCTGCAGACGGCACACATGCTACTGTTGGACAAAATTGTGCAGTACTGCCGTGTGTTCATCGAGGACAACCTCTGCCCGTCCAACTGTCTGGGCGTCATGCGCCTGGCCGACCTGTATGGTTTTTCTGTCTTGAAGAAGAAAGCATGGGACATGGCAACGTCAATTTTGTCAGACTTCTCAGACATCGCACAAGATGAGAGGTTCCTTACCCTTTCGGCACAAGAGCTCTTAGTTTTACTCGGAGATGAGTTCAAGCATCCGAGAGTTACGAATGAGGACGATGTCGTCAACTCTGTGTTAAGATGGCTCGACCATGACCCTGAGAAACGTCAAATAGCAATCCCAATGATATTTCAAGAAATACGTCTGTCTTGCGTGAGGGTCAGCGTGCTACAGAAGCTGGAGTCACACCCTTTGATACAAGAGTCCGCAGAATGCCTGGCAAAGATCACAGCAGCTAAGGAGAAACATCTCGGTACACAGGTAAAAGGAGAAGATGCAAGTGTTCCTAGACGCGGGATATCGGACGATCTGGCAATTATTGTCGGTGGTTGGAAGGCAGTCGGTGGAAAGCCAATAATAATTTGCTTTGAACCAGACTGTCAGCAATACTACCACATCACCACCCTCCCAACACCTGCTTCTGAGTACATGAGCGTGGCAAGTGCAGGGAGACACCTGTATGTGACAGGTGGGCGGGTCCATCCCGTGGTCGGCCAGGGTCCCAAATCTTTCTCCAGGCAAGCCTTTCAGTACGAGTTCCCTTCGGACACTTGGCTAAGGCTGCCCGACATGCCTCGCGGCTGGGCAGAGCATCAGTCAGTGGTCGTTGACGGGAAACTCTTCGTGGTCTACCAGACGTCTTTGATGACCATGGGCATGGATTGCTATGATCCTGAAGAGGGGGCTTGGATGTACATAAACGAGCGACCATCACTGGGCCCTTCATCAAAATGGATGGTAACAGCATCCGGAGACAAGGTTGCTATTATCGTGTCAAAGGCAAAGATCATCCAGCGAAGAAAGTACCCTTGGGGGTGGGGGCCGTCTTGGTTAGTCCGTGTGTTGTGTGTTCATGCGTTTGATGTGAAAACCAAAGATTGGAGCTACGCAGTATATCCAGATGGATAAAGTCCAGTCAAGCCAGTCTGTGGAGGAGGGACGTGGACATCCGCGCTACAACTGACACTGACAAGCTTTATACCCGTACTGGATGTACCGAGGAATCCGACTTATACATCTTCGATGCCAAAGAGGAGACCCTAACGAAGGGTGATCAACGAGATTGGCATGAGAACGTCCTTTGCGTGCAATGTAAGCGCAGCTACCGCTACGTGAAACAGAAGGACGAGGGTAACGGCATCGTGGATACCATTTGCTACGAGCTTAG
>NW_017804346.1:0-2297 GCF_001625305.1 Branchiostoma belcheri
GACTTGAGATTATTAAAAATATTGTGTAAAAATGCCAGCAGGACAGGGGTTAAACATGAGACCCCTTGTTAAGCTAAGGTCCCAATTACGCCGGTGCCCGTCGGGGATGTAGCCCCGGCTGGCCCCGGCCGGGTTCAGGAGTCGAGCGGGCATCGGCTGTCGTGGTCACAATTAAAAGTTTCCTTCAGTAGCATTTTGTTAGAAATTCTGTCACCCTCTTTGGTCGGTATCCGGCAGGCACCCGGCAGGTACCCGGCAGATTCTCTGACGATGTCTCGTAATGCAGAATTCACTTATTTGTTGTGATCATTTGATCTGTGAAGTCACACATTTTACCCGGGTTTACGAAGTGCACACCTTTATTCTGTTCATCTGGTCTGTGACGTAAGAAATGTGTCCCGGTGGAATGCCGGCAACCGGAAGGGTACCTCTCGGTGTTCTCACGATGAGGTCACGGCGTCTTTTTGTCAGCGGGGCCCGGGTAGAATTTAACTCAGAATTAAATTCTTATCGGGGCCCCGACGGGCCAAAAAATAGCCCGGTAGCCGCAGGGCGCCCCGCGGGGCCACGTCGGGGTCCCGCCCGAAAGCGGTAAAAAACAGCCCGGGAACTACCCGCCAGGGCCCCTTTTCCCAATTGGGACCTTAGCTTAACGGTGGGCAGCCGATCTACAACAGGATAGAGAAAAGGCCTGCTATAGATATACACCACCATATGCACTGTGGGGCTTGTCTGTGTGTAACATCACTTCTATTCTTAAAATGTTTCCTGTACTCTACCTCCTCGTCTTCATCCTCGTACTCCGAACTCGACTCTTCAGACCCGGAATCCTCTGACCCGGACTCCTCGTCTTCCTCCATGTTCTCCTGTTCTCTTCCGTCCATGCCTGGTCTGACCCTTCAGATAGATACACAACACCTGGCTAGTGACACCTGTCGTAACTAAGACTAGATGGATCTAGCGCTTTCCTGTAGCGCAAACACAGACCCGCAAATGTATCATTTCTCTCCCTAAACAATATTATGATAGTGGAACAGACCGAGCATCATGTACAGCGCGGTGTGCCACAGGGGAGCTGTTTAGGGCCCCTTCTTTTTACCATTTAAGCCACACTGATTTAATTTTATGGATGACATCCTCTGGGGACCACAAAACTAATGCGAGAGGGCGAAAAAAAAATCCAGCAAAAAAAAAATGCTGCTGAACCTCAGTAATACAAACCCGATAATGTGAAATGAACCACAGGACACAATGACTGCATCAAACAAACAAGTTTTTATTTGCAGGAGGTAGTCTTATACAGGTTTCATCCTCTTTGCAGCTTCCTCCTTCACAGCTTCCTCCTTCGCAGTTTTCATTCCCTACAGAAAAACATAAAAGGTATTGCTTGACCTACATTGTACGTAGATATATACATTTATATGTGTATTCAGCATATAGTTTATACTTTATACCCTGTAGAAGTGCATACAACAAGGGGATTGAATAGATTTGGATTTTATTTCAGATAAAAGTTTTTCAGATCAATATTTTGGGCAAAATGTAAAAGGTAGAGCAAAAACAGTACCCACCTGAAAGTCAGTGGTCATCTTCTTCGTCTCTAGTTCTCTTCCTCTTCATCTTTCTCTTTACTCTCGTACGTTCTTCAACACCAGTGGCTTTGCACACCTACAGAAAAATGACATGGTATGCAAAATTGATTTACTTGGAATGTATGGTTCCAAATAAAACTGAAATAAAGTGTATTGTAAGTTACAACATTACTAATGCAGGTGAGAATGAATGTACAATTAAAACATGAGGTACACAATAATATCTAAACCTACCTGGCATACTGGGTGGATGCTTTGAAACTCTTGCAGTTTCTCTGGAGGGATGGGGAGCGTGTCTGTTTCCCCACACTGCCAGCAGACCAGTGGCAGAATGGTCAGCGCCCTAGACTTCACTCGCGAAGAGTAGTAGTACACCTCCACTGGTGCACTACATGAAAGAGCCCTGCACAAAACAGATGTGAAAAAGAGAAATAAAAATCATTTTTCAAAAGGAAATCTTGTGTGGACAGCAACAATACTATTCTTTGTAATCAAAACTTTATATTGCAATGAAGCTGTCATTACTTAACTCTCTCATAGTTTGATATAAAAATAATAATCAAATGTCTATTCTCTAGTGATTTCTCCACAATGTAGATCATAATGTTTACCTGCTCACAAAACAGATGTCCCTCAGTGGGTGATCCTCTGGAGCCCAAGACACCCCACAGGTGTACATTGCCTCTTCTTTCAGTTGTTCTAGCT
>NW_017804346.1:7398-7860 GCF_001625305.1 Branchiostoma belcheri
GAGTTCATGTACCTACATATGTCTGTACTGCAGCGTCTATGGCATTTAATTTGTTAGGAGGGGGCGGCTGTTAAAGGCTTCACCATGCTTTGCAATATTTTCTTCACTGAATAACCGCTCAGAATATTTTATTTTTGTAAATGATTTATGAACCTTGCTAATATGAATATTCCTGTGGCTGTTCAGCCACACCTCCACATCACCTGTTGGCTGGTACAGTGTTTGTCCGTACAACTCTCACTTGTGAGAGCAGGATAGAAACTGCCTATTACGGCTCTGAATGTGGTAGGAATGATGTATGTTGTTACTGTGGTTTGTCAAACGCAGAGGTTGATGACAGCCTTAAACGACAGTATAAAACTGTTCTGCCACTGTGTATGTCATGTGCAGACAAGGGTTACAGGGCAGTCTGCCTGCGACCTGTCCCGAGAGCCACTAAGAAGTGACTGGTTTAGGATAATT
>NW_017804346.1:7880-9024 GCF_001625305.1 Branchiostoma belcheri
ACCGCTGACAGGATCGTCCTGTCAATAGCAGAAAATACTGCACTGCTGACAGGACGATCCTGTCAATAGCAGAAAATATTGCACTGCTGACAGGACGATCCTGTCAATAACAGGAAATACTGCATTGCTGACAGGATCGTCCTGTCAGCAGTGCCATTTTTGACACTGTTGACAGGATCGTCCTGTCAGCAGTGCCATTTTTGGCACTATTGACAGGATTTTTTTAAATCTTCCATTTTGGGCTCTATTGACATGATTTCCTTCTTTTGTTTTCATTTTGTTTAACCAGTCAGAAGGCATATGCTACTGTACTGCAGATTAGGCGTTTCACGATGGCGGCTATCATCACGTTAACAGTTATCAATACAGAGTACTCCAGCAGATATATGTCAAAACTAGACATGTTCAAAATATAAATACAAGCGAATTTCATGCATAAGCTGTCTGAAATACGAAGGCAGTTACATAAGATGAACAAGACAATAAAAAAGACAAAAAGAAGTTGATCTCTATCCATTATTTATTCTTTCAACAACTTCGAAATCAAATGGAACAAATCCAGGAAAGTACCGCTGGTGTGGCCGGTTCAGCTAGCCGGCCCGCTAACAACAACAGCCCCCTGGCGCGCGTATCCAGCTGGCCACCGAATTTTACCGGCCCCACTGGGCCCCACAGTACCGGCAAAGGCACGCTGCAGGGCCTGGCACGCTGGTTAGTGTTACTGGGGGGCGGGTTGTTGTGTTGCTGTTAGCACGCCTGGCGGTTAACCCTGGGTGCCCCAGAGTCCGGCGTTTATTTGGCGATAGATTTCGGGAGAAACCGTATCTGTCCGCTACCATTATCCACCCAAACCCCTTCGTCCACGCTAAACGCCTCATGCGCGAGGAGATATTTAGAATTTAGACCCAGTGTGCCAAGTAGGTCTGCCGGGAGTATGGCTTCCCGTGACTTTTACTTAGGAGATAGACACTCGCGCGCGGGGTGGCACCCAGGCTAGCCCGACGGGTACCCGCCGGTGGACCAATGTGTCATTCCCGCGGCGCCGGCTGTAATGGCTAGCGCTTACTGTCGCCCCGACTAGCCTCTACCAGGCACCGTGGATCGCTGGAAAAATGATAGAAATTGGCCGAAATAAAGGGAATAT
>NW_017804346.1:9044-16762 GCF_001625305.1 Branchiostoma belcheri
GACAGGACGATACCTGTCAGCAGTGCAATATTTTCTGCTATTGACAGGACGATCCTGTCAGCAGTGCAGTATTTTCTGCTATTGACAGGACGATCCTGTCAGCAGTGCAATATTTTCTGCTATTGACAGGACGATCCTGTCAATAGCCACAGGCTTTACGATAAGCCGTCCTTTTGCGGCATTCATGAGTCGGCAGTCTGTACAGAGTTCCAGCCGAGTTCCGGAGTTCCGTGAAGCCTCAAAAGACATGATTTTTTTTTGGAGAACAAGCGAAAATCAATGCGCGCGCGGATGTCATCCATAAAATTAAATCAGTGTGGCCTTATACTAACGATCTACCGCTTGCCATCGCTCAGGCCACAGCGGATATGTATGCTGATGACGCATCAGCCTACATATGCGCTCCTTCTATTGAAACTATCTCATGTAATCTACAGACAGAGGTAAACAACATCTGTAACTAGGTAAGAGTGAACCAGCTTTTCTTGAACACTTCAAAAACAAAATGTATTGTACTGGGGAGCAAGCCCAAAATGTCTGCTAAACCCAAACTCACACTAACTGCAAATGGTAAGGTTATCGAACAGGTCTCAGGGGTAAAACTACTTGGTTCAGACATTGTTAAAAATTGTAATAAAATGCCTTGTACTATCTCACATTGATTATTGCAGCCCAGTTTGGTCATGCACAACTAAAACTAACATAAACCTTCTACAACGAATGCAGAACAAGGCAACTCGTCTGTTTCAGTCGAAGCCACAGTGGAAACCTGTGCACACTAGATTGTTAATAAACACCATGACAACATTTAAAAGAATAACACTCACTAACGAACCCATTTGTATCAGTAGGCAACTGTGTTCTGTCAACAACTTGCATAGCTATCGAACCCGTTTTGCTGCTAAACAGTCTTTTCTGTTAGACAAACCTAGAACTAACGCACGGAAGAAGTGTTTCATGTACAGGGCTGTTAGTGTGTGGAATAACCTTCCAATTGTTATGCAGTCCACACAATCCCTGAGAGTCTTTAAGGAGGGTTTGCACAAATACCTCCATCAGTAGGTCACAAGCACTGTTCGACAGGATTGTCAGTTTTTTAAAATTATGTATATTGTAAATATGTTATTGATTTAGATGTGTTTGTGACTTGTCCAGTTGTCCACTATGTTTGTATAATGTATCGTCTGTATGTACATGTATGAATACCAGGAGGACTAGCGGTGGACCCTAGGGTCCACCGCTAATGGTTATTCTAATAAAGTTTCAAAGTTTCAAAGTTTCAAAGCGCGCTCAGGACATACCTGATTTACAATCATGGCCTCTAAAGCGTTTCTGAACACTGTAGATTAAACTGTGCCAACAAAGGAGCGATAATTTCAAAGCCATACAGACATAGCGTCAATATTTTCTAATTCAATCAACATCAACGGTTTATCTGTGTGCTAAAAGGCTGTGGTAAAAGTTTCTTTAGTTTGTGTACTTTCAGCGCTGCTACATCTAGCAGGTGCACCGTTATGCACCTGTTACTTCCGGGTTTACCTGAACTTTTCCAGAAGTGTCTTGGGAAAGTCTGACGACCTTTTCCCGGTCTCTGCAGGGCTCTTAGACTCTCCAGGACCGGACGGCTGTTAGTTCTGACGTCACAAGACGTACAGGTGAGTTCTCACGGCAACTTCAAACCCTAACCGTTGTCTACCTACCTAATAAGTCCCCTCTCTTCAAGCAGGCCACCTGTCCATGGTGACCACTTTTTCTCGATCCCCAAAAATTTTCCCCAATGACACAAGTATTAAGCAACCTGTCCAAGGTGACCACCTGGCCAACGCGACCGCGACCACCTTGAGTTGGGTCCGCTCAACGCCTGATACCTGCCCATGGTGACCGCATCATTTTCGTTCATGTTGATTATTGATGATAACTAATGAAAACTCATGGAGAAACCAGCCAGTTTGTCTTGATTACTGGATGATGTTTTTGTTCGATGTAAATCGTTCCATGTGCCAATCTCCCCAAATGCATTTACAGCATTTGACATTATAACATCTTGACTTGGAAACCATTTATGCCTCAGTCATGTTGTGAAGCGACCCTCTTCAAGGAGACCACCTGTCCAAGGTGGCCACTTTTCTTTGCCAGTTTCGCCAGTACACGCCTTATTCACAATCATAGCATCTAAAGCGTTTCTAAATACTGTAGATCAAATTGTGCCAACAAAGGAGCGAAAATATCCATTTAGTCACCATCATAGCCATCAAAACATAGCGTCAATACTTTCTAATTCACTCAACAACAACAGTCTATCTGTGGTGCTAGAGAAATATGCTCTAATGCTCAAATGTCTGTCTGTGTACTCCATACCTTGCTAATGTTGATAAGAAGGGCTACACCTCATAATCTTTGCTCTTGTTTTGACGTGGGTCAGAGTGCACCTTGAGTTTACCAACCTCGATCCGTTTGTACAAACCAACAATGATTAACACGTCACGCGGACGTGCCGAGGGGACGGTGTGACCTTAGGTCATTATTCTGTGATGTGTCTGCTACAAATAATCTGTCAATAGTGGCCAGTATTGAGATGGCGGATTCAAGCCATTTCTATCATTTTTCCTAACACAATGTTATCTGTAGTATAAAAACTCTGGAATTGTACTCTATGCAGTTCAAACTTTTCATTCAAAACTGCTATGCGAATGGTTATCAGAAGTTATAAACTCGCTCCATTTTTTGTAACGATAATCACCAGTAAAACATCGGTATGTAACTTTATCACTTTCCTAATCAACAAAATTCCTGTCAATGTTTCACTTGTCATGAAACGGACTAATCTCTAGTAATATAACCGTAAAGTTACAGATATTTCTAAAGAGTACTGTGGTTGTGGTTTCTGCAATTAACTTTATGGATGACATCCTTTAACCCTCAACAGAACACCTTCCCGGACTGATTAATCTGTACACCTGGGGTCCGCGCGGACCCCAGAGCAGTTTTTTGCTAATTTTTAAAAATTATCAACATGCTACCAGCTCAATTGTTTTGCAAACTGATGTGGGAATCTCTGTGTCCACATTACATACAAAAATCATACATTTTGAACTTTTTCTATTTTTTGGTGAAGAAAAGAAGACAAGAAGAAATACCCGATTTTTAAACCCATTTCAGACTGAAGGGGCTTTTGAGGCCCAACTTTGATCTCAGATAGGGGCTAAACGGCTTGCGCTAGAAGTATCAAATTTGGAGACCTTTCCTAAAATGTCTCTGGAAAAAAGTTCATATTAGTTTTATACTAGTAAGTTGGTGTTTTTTTGTGTTGCCATGGCAACGGGTAGTTTTTTTTAAAATAGAAGTAATTTTGGTTTAAACATAAAATTTTCTGAGTTTTATATAAAATTACACTTCTTTTCCAACATTAATAACATCTTACATTATTAAATATATGTTAAATCATTTAATATGCATAGGATATGCTAATTTGATGACGTAATTGGTCAAAATCCAATATGGCGGACTATATTATTAGCTCTGACGTCATATGACGTCATAATTACACCAAAGTTATTAAAATTTAATTCTATTACTACACCATTCTCTGAAAACTTGGTAGACATACGATGAATGCATAAAAACATATAAAAACGGAAATATGGTAATGTATAAGAACGCCAGTGTATCCATTATGATCGAAAGCCGGCTGGGGTCCGCGCGGACCCCAAAAGAAAATCAGATATAATTTTTTTTTTATAAATGGTAGAAACGGACTTTTCTGCACTGTATTGAGAGACAACTTTGTGGGTGACAATTACCTAAAATTTCAGAAAAAAATCTTTAGAAACAAAAAAGATATTACAGAATATATAGTGCTGGGGTCCGCGCGGACCCCAGGTGTACTGTTTAGGGTTAAAGACCCCCAAAATAGTACGTGCGGGCGAATAAAATGCGCTATTAAACCACTGGAATACAAAGTGAATTTGCGGCAGTACATAGTTGTTCAGTTGTTGACTCGTAGCCTGGGTGCCGTCCTCCAGAGTTACCACCAGCTCCGTATAGTCGCTAACTACCATAGACCTAGAGCCAGGCCAGAGCCTTGGAGGACGTGATTTTTTTTTTGAGAACAGGCGAAAATCAATGCGCGCGCGGATGTCATCCATAAGATTAGTCGGTGTGGCCTAATTTGACATGAAATACTAGTAACGCTTGCAGGCTTATTTGCATAAGGCCAATGACCTCCCACTTCCTTCGCCGGCGACGGTTCACTTTAGACGGTGGAAAATCCTCCTCGGACCCCCCGCTGAAGGATCGCACGATAGGGTCCGAGGTGGTAGTGACGACGATTCGAGGATTACCGTCGTGCGACTATTTTGATCGTGTGTGTGTAATACCGTCGCCGGCAACATCTTGACGACAAACATTCGTACGACTATTTAACCGTCGTCAGTCTAAAGTGCCCCTTAGTCGGTGTGGCCTAATTTGACAAGAAAATGGCGGCATGGCTGTGCCACGTATACAACATTCCTTACCTGTGGTGTAAACTCTAACAGACGTGAAGCGTGTTTGAAAACTCACCTGAGTGAAGTAACCTGAAGACTCGTACCTTTGGATGGTGCAAGAAACAAGCCTGATGATATGAAACAGGCTCAGTTGTCTCAGGTGTCTCAGGTGTCAATGGTCTGCTAACGAGTGAAGTACTAGGCTAGTTAAAATGGCGGATGGTTAGTTGTTGAACTTTGATCACCTGCCGACCGTTAGATCGGTGGTGTGACGCAGTTTGTATTTACTAACACTGAACATCAAAGGTGGTCCCGAAAATACTCATAATTTGTCAGCTGGCTCAATTAAATGATAGGACATCCCCAGACTTTTGGGTTTTTCGTTTGTCTGTATATAATGATCATGTAAGCCAGGAAGTACTTTTAAGAGCTTCATATTATTTCTTTATAATTATTTCTGTCTCATAATCTCAGTCTAGCTTATCTAACTTTACGTGAATAACCAGTTACCAAGTTGAACTCAAAATATTTAGGAAGCAGTTTTTTTTCCTTTAAAGTGCTCGTCCGTGTTTCCCGGTACACCCAGCTACAGCTCTAGGATTCTGCCACTTACTCCACCGAAGACACACAAGGCTCAATAACCCCCCTGTACAACAATGGACTGATCCAAGTGACGTCAGGAGATCGTTTTTTCCTTCCTACAGTCTAGTCATGCTAGGCGCTGTGTGCAGTTGGCGGGGCCGGGCGCGTTTGGAGACCGAGGGAGCAGCTTGAGTGGGATGAAGAGGATGACGGGGTCTATGTGCAGGTGTACCGGGGCGTGGCTGGCTGTGCTGGCGGCGGCTTGGGCGGTGTGTCCAGCGGAGGAAGGTCAGACAGTACCTAGTCACTAGTGTATGTGAGTGTGTGTTATAAGCGGTGTACGCAAATTTTTATGTGCCGAAATTGAAGTGGAGTGGGTTCGGAGGGGGGGGGGGTCTGTGTTTCCCGTGACATTGACGATGCAACAGAAGTTGTTTTGTGTGTAACTGAATATATATCGATGACATGTTAGAAGTCGTCTATAGAAAACGAAACCGACAAAACGAAGTGCCTCCATCTTGGATGACCGAACCAGAAACTATTTTCTGCCTTGCCGAGATACAGGTCTGTCATTTTCTCGTTGATTGTTCACATGTTAAAGGTGTGTGGTCCTCATCCGTTCAACTCAAGTAACAACAAGCGATAACTCGGTGGAGATGTTTGGTCGATCACATGAAAAATGCTTCATACTATATATATATTCTACGTGTATTCAAGAACATTGATTTGCCTAAGGCACGTTTTTGGATATGGACTATCCAGAACCGTGCATTTGTCGTCCATACTGTTTGTACAAGTCATACTGTTTTGCTGTTTTTTACTTTAGGCCACACTGATTTAATTTTATGGATGACATCCTCTGGGGACCACAAAACTAATGCGAGAGGGCGAAAAAAAAAATTCAGCAAAAAAAAAAATAGACTGCTTAACCACAGGAATACAAAGCCGATATTGCGGATTGAACCACAGGACACAGTGACTGCATCAAACAAGTTTTTATTTGCAGGAGGTAGATGTAGTTAGTCTTATTCAGGTCTCATCCTCCTTCACAGCTTCCTCCTTCGCAGCTTCCTCCTTCGCAGTTTTCTCTCCCTACAGAAAAATGTAAAAGGTATTGCTTGACCTACATTGTAGGTAGATATATACATGAATTATGTATACAGTATATAGTTTATACTTTATACCCTGTAGAAGTGCATACAACAAGGGGATTGAATAGATGTGGATTTTATTTCAGATAAAAGTTTGAGATCAATATTTTGGGCAAAATGTAAAAGGTAGAGCAGAAACAGTACCCACCTGAAAGTTAGTGGTCCATCTTCTTCCCCTCTAGATCCCTTCCTCTCCAGCTTTCTCTTTACTCTTGTACGCTCTTCAACACGAGTGGCTTTGCAAACCTACAGAAAAATGACATGGTATGCAAAATCGATTTACTCTTGGAATGTATGTCTCCAAATAAAATTGTAAGTGTATTGTAAAAATTACAACATTACTAATGCGGGTGAGAATGAATGTACAATTAAAACATGAGGTACACAATAATATTTAACCCACCTGGCACACTGGATGAATGCTCTGAAACACTGCAGTTTCTCTGGAGGGATGGGAAGCGTGTCTGTTTCCCCACACTGCCAGCATACCAGTGGCAGAATGGCCAGTGCCCTAGACTTGACTCGCGCAGAGTACACCTCCACTGGTGCACTACATGAAAGAGCCCTGCACAAAACGGATGTGAAACAGAGAAATAAAAATCATTTTTCAAATAGGAAATTTTGTGAAATCATTTTTGCAAGAGCTCACTATTAAAAAATACACCCACCAGAAAATTACAAAAAAACTTGCATGAAGAAATGCATCTTGATGGAAATTTGCCATATGACTACAACATCATAATCTACATAAAACTACTGTAAATCATTGACAACTTTATTTTGTCTGTACATGGAGGTAAAAGCATAACACGTGTACGCGCCCCTCCCCATAAATTTTGCAACGGATACTGGATCGAAATCAGAAAAACAAAACAAACAAAAAATAACTGAACTATTCTTACCTCAAAAGCTGACTTCTGCTGACAATCTTTGGCTTTAGTTGTTGCAGTTTTGTCAACAACAATACGGACAAAACAGCCGAACTGCACTGAGAAGTGGCCTGACCCACTTTAAAGGCCACCTCAACACAGCTCCCATTTTCTCTCAAACGTGTGGTGGCCGCTCTGGAAAGGACGTCTGTCCGGGCGATACTCGCTGGCTGCCACGAGTCGCTCGTAAAGCTGGGCAAACGTTACATCCCCCTCGCCAATGTCGATGGCATACCAGTCGACAACAACGCCTCCAGTTTGACGTACTTTGAGGACGACGCTGCCCCGCCATCTCTTGCAAACTTCGCGCTCTACATTGTTAGTGTAGCTAGTACGCATGTGCAAAGGGTTCATTTACGACAAAATTTACGTTTTGCGGTAGTACAAAAGAAGTTTTACGATAAGCCGCCCTTTTGCGGCATTCATGAGTCGGCAGTCTGTACCGAGTTCCAGCCGAGTTCCGGAGTTCCGTGAAGCCTCAAAAGACATGATTTTTTTTTTTTTTTTTTGGAGAACAAGCGAAAATCAATGCGCGCGCGGATGTCATCCATAAAATTAAATCAGTGTGGCCT
>NW_017804347.1:0-6611 GCF_001625305.1 Branchiostoma belcheri
GAGACGGTTCTGGTGCAATTTACAGAGGCTGAAAAGAACAACTTGTTGAATCATTCTATTACAGAAAACTTTTATTCAAGTAATTGCATAAATTTTGAAAACTGCCAAAGTACATTTCAAGTAACAACCACTAAGTTTGGTCAGTAGTGGATGCGGATACTACTTGGGACGTTTACCATACATGAATGTTCAACCATACAACCATACAAAGCCCTCGGGGAATATACAGATACAATAATATATATGACCCGAAAACATTTTTTCTAGTCTACTTGTAAAACCCAATACCCATGTTACCAAAAAGCTACCTTATCTGAAGCTGACTGTTCAAGGAACGCTCAGTGGAAAAGTTCATTACCTTCGCAGGAGTCTCCAACTTGAATGAATCCTGGGACGCACGAGCAGTTAAACCCGCCGTCTGTGTTTGTACAGGCTTGTTCACAGTCATCCAGCTGTTCTGCACACTCGTCAATATCTATTGCAATACGTTGTTGTTGTTTATTCATTTAACCAGAAAAAAAATATCACCTATTGGTGGTTTGGAAATATTCTTTGGACAAAACCCCAAAATGATAGTACATAACATTATCAAAGTAATAAGGAGTCGAAAGAAAGGTCAATCGAGAATAGCTGAGACAAAGTGAATAGGTAGAGATCTTGAAGAACAAATGATGCGGTGGGAGAAAAATGGTTGTCCAGACAACAAATCATAATGATAGATGGTTAAACAGAACGCCAAAATAATGCTAGATAAAGCTAATTTTGCATAGGAATAGTGAAGGAGGTCGAAAAGTTTCACAGTATCAAATTGGTCAACTTGTCAAGTTGCCAAATTTGATACCGTGCTTGCAATTTAATTAATCTGAATATAAAGTAAAGTGCTGAATGTTATTTTAATTTTGCATTTAAAACAATCTCAAAATCATTTCGGATGTCATTGATCTACGTGTTCAATCAAATGGTAAAAGGGTAAAATGTACAAACATATGTTTTTACCATCACACTTGAAACCATCGACCGCTAGCCTGTATCCATCCTCACAGCTACAGGTATAACTTCCATCAGTGTTGAAGCAGTCCATAGAGCATTTACCTTTGTCAGTCATACACTCATTCACATCTGCGGAGAATAAGATATGCCCATCAGTTCCTCCTCACTGATTCTTAAAAAAACTGCCATAGTTTTTATTTTCTTAACAATCCTTTTAACCCTTTTTAACACGGCGTTGTCAATTTATTTTTTTGTAATATTACATCTTTTTCTGTCGCTTCCACAACACACAAGCTAAATAAGGCATGAATTATACTCGAGCGACCAATGATTAAAACTTGGTGTGTTCCTACCTGTGCAGTGCCTACCGTCTCCTTTGTAACCATTATAACATGTACAGTTGTAGCCTCCAATCAGGTTGGTACAGACGGCTTTTGTGTCGATGTCACAGTCAGCTTCTCCCCTTACACATTCATCAATATCTGCAGCAACGAAATATAATTACATGTAATAGTTTACAAGTTAATCAACAAATCATCTCCGTTTTAACAGTTATAGTAACCACTCTAGCTTCATATGATATGCAGGTTTATCTACATTTTATTGTGCATCATTATAAAAAACATATTGCAAAATGGCAGGTGGAACGATAACTCCTTTCTGTTTTCAATAAAACGTATATGTTCCTTTAAGTAAGCAGTTTCTACTACAAGTATGAAAGGTGATCACTAGCGGTATAGTCACATGGAATGTCGTCTTTTATATGAAAAAGAATGATGAGTAATAAACGATTGCTTTCTACAATGTAACTGCAATATACTCATGACAAGATATTGATGATTGTATACACGTTTTTCCTCCATTAAGAGAAATGTAAACTGCTTACCTTCACACTGAATCCCATTCCCGACGAATCCCGCGTTACACGAACACGTGTAAGATCCCGGAGAGTTTGTGCAGGTTGCCTCCTGAGCACAGTTATCTATTACACTTCCACACTCGTCGACATCTATATTAGACAATTAAAAGAAAAAAAAATGTATATATAATTCACACGGTAGACTGGACACAATAAAGGTAGAACCATAACATTATTCAGGCCGCAGAGACAGTAGGTTTTTTATCGACTAAGCCACGATATTAGGAAGTGGAGCCCGTCCCTCTACTTCGACTGCCTTTAACTTCTTTAGCTAAAGCCAGTTACAAACTTCACACCTGGGTGGAGTGACGGAAGTAGTGTAGATCGAAATGCCTTTTTCAAGGGCACAACGTGTTGCCAGTAATTGAACCCGTGACCATTCGATCTCCTGCCCGGTAACCTAGGCTCTTGGCGATTGGCGCCACCACATGGGCACAATACAAATATCACAAATCTTCTTTTTTTTTAATTTGACGTAAGAGTGAAATCTTTATAACTTACCGGTGCAAATGACTGTACCGATCCCTTCATACCCATCTGTACACAGGCAGTTATAAGAGCCCTCCGTATTGGTGCAATCCGCGTTCTCAGTGCAGTTGTTGAGAGCAGCATCTGAACACTCGTCAACATCTGAAGAGCCAACGTCAAGTAAATTAGATATCTAAATATTGGTATCAGTTTCAGTTACAAGAGTATATTATCTTCATCACTCGATTATTGTTTAACTAACCAAGTGATATGAAAACACATAATCTGCCAACTATATGACAACAGCATTTCGTCGAAGCAATAAAGTTGCATATTGGATAATGTTTATTGCAAAAAATACCCTCGACATCAACTGATAGTGCCTGTTATTCAATGATTCTGGGTTTTCATTTTCTATGAGCTGACAAAAGGAAGTTGAAGTTTGCTCCTCGATATGCCATCAGGCACTTGAGTTAATAAAGTCTAGGCACAGGGTAGGGCAAAGTAAGTCAATGTCATGTTGCAACTAATGGTGAACTGTTCACAAAAAAATCTGAAATGGTATAAAATAGGTCTATCGCAATGGCCATATTACATGTATGTTTCACATTGTTTACTAAACAATGCAATGTACCAGGTACATTAGGAAATAACGTTACTGCACAACATGTGTACAAGTTACAACGTCTGGTACCAACTGCTATATAACCATAGACATATAACATGAGGCTAATCTACCTTACAAAAGACTAATTCAGTCGGGATGGGAATGAAATCATTAGAAAAATTGCACCAGTGTACCTCAAAGAAAACATCGAAACCGTAACAAACCTTGACATGTGATCCCGTCTCCTTCATACCCACCCCTACACGCACAGCTATAGGACCCAGGGTTATCTGTACAGATCCCCTGCCCCGGGCTACAGTTGTCCAGTAGCTCTTCACACTCATTCACGTTGGTGCACACTGCCCCCTTGCGGCGGTAACCAGAGTTGCAGCTGCAGCTGTAGGAGCCGATGGAGTTGGTACATCTTGCATTTGTGTGGCAGATGTCCGGATCAACACACTCGTCTTTGTCTTTAAAGGATAAGATAGACGAATTGGAGACAACTGGTCAGCAATACTACAGAGATGGTCCTTTATTGCATATTCTTTCCCACATGGAGGCCTAAAGCATAGCGGTTATCCAACTCCGACGGAGTCTAAATCTAAATTACCTTTACCTTTAATGTACATCTCACTTTCCTTTTCTTGAAATACTAAGAAAGGGGCGATGTGTGATAGTGTACACAGGGATTATAAAATACCGCCAAAATTAAACTTTAGCGTCAAAATATTTAACATAAGTTACCTTTACTAGCACAATATTCCAACGTTGATCGGCATTCTTATTAAGATTGTCAAAAGGAATAATGTTGGATCATGTCACAACTGGCCTGCTTTCTACCTAACATTGCATCGTAAGACATTCAGCTTCAGAAGGACAGTAACAACGAGTAGATACAACTTACCCTCACATCTGCGTCCACTGCCTTCATAGCCAGCCTTACATGTGCATGTGTAGGATCCAACAGTGTTGTCACATACTGCATTGCGATCACAGGAGGCACTAGTCGCACATTCATCAACATCTGAAAAAGGATAGAAGGAAATGATGTATACAAGAAATAACAAAGTATTCGCTTGTTTCTGTTTCCAACATTCGGAGTTATTCTGATCTCATTATAGGTCAACATGAAATAGATTTCTTGCATTGAGAGAAAACTTGTGTAATTATAAGATGGTTCAGTATTTAACAACCGAGTAAGAGGTTTTTGCATCCAAGGTTTCGGTGGCAGTCTGTCACCTTCTTCTGGACAACAATCACTAGTTCTGATTCGTATAGCGTCTTACAATAGCCTCTTGTAAACACAGTCAAGTTATTCATCGTTTGAGGAAATGTTTTATAGAAAAGGTAAAAAGTAAAGTAATCACCTGCGCAGTAGGTCCCATTGCCAGTATATCCGGTAGTACAGGTACAAGTAAAGCTGCCCTCTGTGTTGGTGCATGTTGCCTCAACTGCACAATCAGCTGTGCTAATGTCGCACTCGTTTATATCTAGAGAAAAATGGTACAACTTAATATGTTTTTTTCGCCTGTGGAAAAGAATGAGATGAATTTACAGTGAAAACAAAGTTCTGCTGGACACATAGGTAATTTAGCTGTTCTACTGGCTATCAAATAATGCAATTTCTACATTGCAATATAATGATACAACTCCGTAGCTTACCAGTACAGTTGAGGCCATTGCTGTCTAGGGTGTAACCAAGGTCGCAACCACAGGTGTAGCTGCCTAGGATATTCACACAGTTATGGGGCTGTTCACAAAGCTGACCTTGGACACACTCATTGATATCTGCAAAATGAAACAAAACACATAATATTAGCACTTGCTAACAACATTGCATTAAAAATTCAACGGATATTTTTCGGAACGCAAATGGCCAGCGAGGTTGAACTTTGAGGACGAGAACTGTTTGTTTTATCTGGTCTGGTGGAGGTCCTTAAAATCATTGACATCACGTTATCAGTGATGTGCACATTAACGTTTTGTTGACTTCCTGTCGCTTTCTAATGTCACAGTTGCATGACCCAAAAACCTATTGGGCACATGCAACACTTATCAAGAACTGATATAATACAAGATTTGTTTATTATCATTTGGCAACACCGACTTGATTTTATAGATGCCATCTTCTGAAGACCTCCAAACTACTGCGCGCGGGCGAATTAAAAAAATCCGACCAAAAATAAAAATGCTAGTAAACCACAGGAATACAAAGCCGATATTGTGAATTTGTGGCAGTACTTAGCAAAGTATACGACAAGTCGGCACAAGCTGGCTTTTTGTGGGATTTATGGACAGGAACGGTACGTATGTACTGAGTTCTCCAGTCGCGGAGCTTCTGTAGCCTGGGTGCCTCGCAACTCCCATGGACTACCCAGGCCTAGAGCCAGGCCATAGCGTCGGTGGACGTGACCTTTTTTTTTGCTCGCGCGGATGTCAACAATAAATTAAATCGGTGTGGCCTTAGGCTAAAGGAAACGTTTGTCCTACTGACCATAACACTTCACCCCAGTCCCATCCAGACCATTGGGACATGGTCCGCATTCGAAGCCATGTTTAGGTGATACCATATCTGTACACGCCGCTCCTGGATAACACGGGTCCTCCTCACATTCATTCTTATCAGTCTCACAGAACTCTCCTGTCCAGGCTTCAGGACACGAGCAGGAAACAACCTGTTTAACAACAACAAGACGAGGTATACATCATACAGAATCTGGTACTTAAAAGTAATAATCAAGAAGCAATAACAACTTAACCCTACCTAGACCGGGGGGGGGCTAAAAGTGCCCGCGGCAACTTTGATGTCACCTAGCGTCTGAACGGCTAGCCGTAAAACGACCAAACTTGGTGACTTTTCCTAAAATATTGTTGGCAACAATTCTCTATCATTGGAATGAGATAATAATTTTTTGTGTTGCCATGGCAACGGGTTTCTGACAGGCATTTTTTGCTAAATTTAGTACTTTATGTTTCAACAATAGAATTTCATGGGTTTTATGTCAAGTTACTCATGGTTTCTAATATTAATAACATCCCATATAATTTTATGTAAATTTTATCATTAAATATGCATAATTTTTGCTAATTTGATGACGTCATTGGCCAAAATCCAAGATGGCGGACCATATCATTAGAACAGGTATATACGGGTTATTTTCCTTAAAATTTCATCAATACTTCCATTTCTTTTTACAAAAAGGTTTGAATGAAGGTGTTTAGTATGTTTACAATGTATTTTAGGCTTTATCATGAAAAAAAACTTTTTTTGAAAATTCAAGATTGATGATCCAAGATGGCGGATATCTTAAATATGCATGACGTAATTTTATGACGTCACTGGTGTTGCTATGGGCAACATAAGACTTAGTACACACTAATATTCTGTCATAAACACTTTTGGTAAAGCTATGTTGTATACCAGGGAGGTTTTCAGGGAAAAACCTATTTAGACGGTTTTGGCCAATAAAATCACATTAATGACGTCATAATGACGTCATATTACGTCATAACGACATAAAAATTGTAGATATGTTAAATTTTTACTAGTACACCATTCTCTAAAGATTTTGGTGGTCATACGACCTACCGTTCGCGAGTTCTTAGGGGGGGGTCAAAAGAGCCCCC
>NW_017804347.1:6677-16680 GCF_001625305.1 Branchiostoma belcheri
CGCCCCCCCCCCGGTCCCCCCATGTCAAAAAAAGCCCGGTCTAGGTAGGGTTAAATCGTAATCTGCTACGAAATCAATAAACATAAACATGTTCCATTTATAGTCACTGTTCAAATATCAATTTTTTTTTACATGAATACATGAGATGTATTCAACTGAATCAAAGAGAGCGTGCTTAATGCATCATGCGGGTAAAACGTTGATAACACGGAGCACGTACTAACCCGATGTACAGATGTGGAGGTATGCATCAAATGAAAAAGAGTCAACTTTGCACTTGCATAGAAAGGTCAACTTTTAAAATATCATTCCTCTTTGAAGAAGCCGTCTGGCTGCAAATTCTATATAACTATAATATTTTTTGTTGGTAGGTTAAATATTAAAAAAAAATAAAAAGTAAAGATTCTGCTCTGAAATAGTACAAAGGTAAAGGATCATTTGAACAATATCAATAATGTCTTGACGTGTTAAACTTAATTCAAGACAGACCTGGAACTGTCCCACAGGGTTGATCTCTCCAGTGAAGTCCCTAGTGACAAAGTTGCAGATTCCACCGTGTTCACAGTTGCAGAGTTTCACCATGGGGTAGGTCGACGAAGAGGCTCCTTTGTTGTCTTGGGCAATAATCTCTAGTTGCACTGGTTGTAGGCTTCTGGGAGTCCATCTAAGGATACCGTTAACTAAAAAAATAGAATCGGATTTTTAGAGGCCCCCTAATAAAATCCTAAGCTTGCTACCTTTCTGCCACCTCCTGGACACAGTCATTTCCTGTGCCTTAACTTTTAACCTGCTTTTATCCTGCCTGTCAATCTTACACTCGCCCAAAATGCTGTCAACCTATTGTATTCCTGACATAAAAACAGTTCTTCTGTACACGGAAGTACTACTTTGTAATACGGTAACACAGATGTGGTTTTGAGGAAAAGAAAATACAAAGGAATGCTTCATAATGACATAAAAGCGTTCAGATAGTTTGACGGATCTTCACGAAAATGTCAGAGAGCGACTGAATGAAAAAAAAAAAGTTACCACACATCGGACAACATACATACCGGGGTTGATGGTTGCCCCAGGAATGTTGTTGACGTTGCCAATGGAATATTGCAAAGGATTGTCCTCAGGGTCAACAGCAATGACCTGTAGTTCCACCTGCTGTCCAACTATTCCATTGACTGTGGCGTTGGTTGTGATGTTAGGTGGAAAGTTGGCTGCAAGAAAGAAATACCATGATTATGTCGTAGTGAACACGGTGTCTTCAAGGATTTCTGTCATTCGTATTTCTATATCCGTACGAATTATGTTGGTTTTGTTTTACAGTGCAACTAAAATGTAATACATGCCTTTGCATGCAATAAACTTGAAGAAGTCCACGATAAAATTGTAAAAAAAATAACAGAATCTTTGAAAAGTGCGCCGTAAACTAACCCAGTGTCTCTGCGTCTGAATCAAAAGTCACAATACTTGATCTGGTTTGTTCTCCCACTTCTGCGTCGTTTGTGCTGAGAAAGTCAAAGAGACATTCTACATTTGTGCCACACAGAACATCAGCCTCGCTTCGTTTATCGGGGGAGACAGCTGCTAGTAGTTGGTTGAGAAACTTTGGCCTGAAATCTGGTTTGGCAAAGGAAGCTGCGTTTTGCCCATCCTCGTAGGTGAATAGACTTTCGTCTTGTCTGATTTGCCCTACAAAAAAAATAATGCATTAATGTTCTTCTTGTTTTAAGATATAAATAAATAATGATGGGACTGTATGGCAAATTATTACACAAAAATAACATTTGTCAACACATCGAATATCTACACAATTCTGTTCGAATAAGTAAACAATAAGTATACAATTGTCTAGAGAAAAATGTAAACATAATAAATGTCGTGTTTCCTACATGATAATCCCCACGGGAAGATTTCTTCCTCTGTTAGATTTCTGTCCTCTGGTGCCTGCAGTACCGTGCCGTTAGGATAGGTGAAGTCGTCCAAAATGTTGTCGTTCCAGACACCTGTGGATGTAATGTAATAGACATAACTAACTGTACAATGCGATTTATTGAGCCCTACATTAATTAGCTAGCTTGTTTTCTACTTGTAACTTGTAGGGAAAAAAATGACCTCTCCTTTTGTCATTTGCTGGACCGAAGTTATCATTTTACATTTTTTTATTAAAACACATGCAGAAATATTTTGTCTGTTTGTTATGAATTCTATTCATATGATAATAATTTCATATCCTTCTAAATAGGTCCTTGCTATATAATTTTTTGTTAATTTTGTTTATCAGAAAGTAACCAACTTACCCAGCATGCCTCGGGTAGTGTTCTCGAAAAAATCCGGCGCCCCGAACTGAACATTCAGCATGAGTTTCTGGAGCGTGACGGTCACTGTTATTCCCGAAGAGAAGGAGGCGACCACACTGGTCTGGTTCGAGTTGAAATTGTACTGAATAGTCAGATTGGCGAAACGCTGCGCACCTGCATGAAACACAGAAATTGTTACAGGTTGTCATTAAACATCTGATTAGGTTTCGTGGATGGTTTCCATTATCCATCTTGCATTTCTAATGTGTTTGGAACTTTGTTCCTTTCCAAGGTAATTGTTTTCCTTTTTATGATCTTTAGGGGAGCAATTTTACAAAAACTTTTCAAATTGTACCATTTTCAATTAAAATGTGAATTAAAAACATAGCAATTGTAAGAACAACCAAACATGTCATTGGCTTAATGACAAATGGACTACTTTTCTTTCCAATCTAATTCTAATACATCCATCCTCACACTTTACCGTTCTGCTGTAGGTCAGTGATGTTGATGGGCCGTTTATCCACCATTAGTGTCATATTTGTCCGGTCTTTGTTCATACCCATTTCAACCTAAGTGAAAAAAGAATAGTCAGTAAATATTCATGAACGATGAAACGAAGATTAAAACTGTGTATGAATGAATGAATGGTTGAATGAATGAATGAATGAATGAGACTTTATTTCCGTGTCGTTAGCGTTTCAACATTTACAAAGAATTGTTGCGTACATGCTCAATGTTTTCACCAAAAGAAACACCAAAAACAATCTAAGACAGACTTTTCGCAACAAGGCAGCATGACCATAACAAGAATGCTTTCAGTTTTATACCGATCATACTACGTAATAGACCGGGTCCTTGGTGAACCAGTATGAACAAGTATAGGAGTTACCGTCGAGGAGCCATCTTGCTTTGATGCGAATGCCGTGAAGACTGTAGCCTCAGCCACTTCCTGGGTACCGTTGGCGATGGCTTTCTCTGTGCGCCCCTGCAGCCTGAACTCAACACTGGCCCCACTCGTCTTGACAAGGGTGAACTCTCCTAACCCGTTAAACGTGTAGGCGAGACCGTCTAGTGTCTTCATGTGAGGATCTCCCCACGTTATAGCTAAAAAAGGCAACGGTCATACATTAACATTACCTGGTTTACGTGCTAAAATATTATGTAAATTCCTGTCTGCAGCCCTTCCTTGTGAAACAAAGATAATAATAATAATTATAACAATACCACATAAGCAGGAGCAGAGAAAAAATTATGTCTAATTGTGTATGGATTCAAAGTTGACAATATATTGACAATTGACAATTAATATATGAAACGTTCTTGAAAACAGAACAGATTTATGATAAAGAAATATCAATTGTGCTGATTGTTTAAATATTAGTTACACTACACCATCATAAAACTGATTTTTAAAAATACAATTGCTCCTGTAAGGCGTACCTAGACGTGGTGGCCTGTAGGAAGAACAGCTGTTTGGAGGCCTCTTTTCATAGTACAGGTTACAGAAGTCTTCATCGTCAGACAGGCTACAGCACCAGGACTTGGGATTCACGTCAAAGTCTGAAAAAAAAGGATTATTTTCAAGCCAATGTATATTCTCAATTCAATTGAATTCACTTAAAAACAGGAAATAGGTATGAATGAGTTTAGGCTGGGTACATGGGCCAATGTGATCTAAATTTGTCCGGCGTTGATGGGAACATTGCTAAAGGAATTTTTGTGACTCAAAATGCCCACATGATTTATACATTCACAATGGTCCCGATGTGAAAGGTGTCAACTTTTACCTTTCCTTAGTTAGAACTCGTGGTGTCGTTCTTCTGTTTGTGCACCAGTGTTGTCATGGATTCATATATGAAATTTGATAGAATCTGGCTGATGCAACTAAGAAGCAAATTATTTATTTTATCGTACCGTAATTAGAGTTTAGTCCAACAAAATGTTTATAATATAATTACCAGTGTGAAGTTGGGAGAACCGTTGATATCTGTGATGACTTCCAGCCAGGGGTATCTCAGCGTTCAGGGCCAGGAACTTGTAACAACAGTCTACACTGGAACCAGTCGGGCTGGCAAACAGAGGACTGAAGCAAACTTCTAGATCTAAACATGAAAGCAAGTTATCATGAAGATGCATAATGGCCTTCATATATCAAACAGATAATACACAAAACATGTAGATACCATACTCCGCGATAACGAAGAAATGGAAAATTTTTAACATAAAAATTCAAATATTCGACGGTCAACTCTCATTGGTCTAGAGACTCTAACCACTAATTGCCGCTTCTTGTAGGTAGGGATATCAATATAATCTAAAAGTCCTCACACAACATATACTTATATACCGTGTAAATTTTCCATTCTATACAATATATTTTCGACTGTGTTATGCAAAACATCAAACAAATACGTTTAATTTGACAATAGCATATAGTACTCATTACGAAATCTGTGCCTAAAGTCTGAGAGTCTGGTATGCTATGTTTTTCTTCTTTTAAGCGGTGCTGAATGTAAAATGTAAAAAGAAAATGCTATGTACCTTGATTCACTAGAAGTAGTGACCAGATGTCAAAGGGTGACAATGTCAATGTAACAGGGGCGAAGCGTAGGTCCCTCAGTGCCTGAAGCAGCGTGCAAGGACACATGCCTTCTCCTACAATCCACTCTGAAGGGTCTGGCTCTGTCTTGTACCAGTCACGACACAGCTTCTTGTAGTTCGTTTTCCGTGTGGCATCGCTCTCCAACTTAAACACCCATCGTCCTTTCAGCCCCGTGTTCCCGTTGACTTGGTCGGGTCTGTACGGATCTGCCAGCCGGATGTTTTCGAAGTTAACGCCGTTAGCGCTGTTGTACCCGAGAAGAACGTCCTGGGTTTCATTGGTCCACAGCATCTTGTCTTCCTTATAAGTCAGGAAAGCGACGGAATCTGATCCATCGGTGGCCAGGACGGCTTGGAATGTGTTTGGCTGAAAGAAGAAACATGACATTATTGAAAAATGCTATTGGCTTAACTTCTTTGCGCATGCAGTTATAACACTAAGTTTAAAACATTGATAAAGGTGTGCAAGACTCATACTGACAACTCATAATATAACAAGTATCTCTTTAGACTTTTCAAAGCTAACGTCTCAAAGAACAAATCAATTTCTTTACTGAAAGACAGGCTTTCGTTAAGCTTAAAAGTAAAAAAAAATCATATTAACATATTTGTCAATTTTACTCTTTTTAATCATATGTTGTTAGACTTACGTTTTGTTTTGTGTACATTGCCTCGACAGAGGGTACACTGTCCCAGGTCACCACCAGTACCCAGGTGGGCACAAACGTGTCGCTGAAGGACTGGTACATCCTCGTAGTAAACATGTCAAACACTGTCTGTGTGACATTGTCTACTGAGTTGTCATCAGAATACACCTGGTAGAAAAAAACAGGGATCAGTCATTGTAGGTAAACATACAATAGTTTCTTGTTTCTTAACAAAACAATCTGTTGACTCGTAACAGTTTATATTTATGATAAATGTTGGTCATCTATGATAGATAATATGTCTATATAGTTCTATGGTGTGATGATGAATACAATTTACGTTAAACTTTGTTAGTGATTTACACGTCCAGAATCCTAAGAATATCATATTAATAAGAGTAAGATCAAACAATTGTCTTTACTTCTATACTGCTGAGTTTTTTTTACCTCAGGGGGAGGAGACATCCTTCCGCGGAAGGGTTTTGTGAGAGATTTAGATTTTCATGTTCGCAGCTGTTTCTCGCGTTTGGGTGGACGGATTTTTTTGGGACTCGGTATATTTTTTGCTATTGGGCTGAATACCATGCACGTTCTTTTGTTTTTATTGTATTTTCGGGCGTGAAAATGGTGCCTTTTGGTGGCCCCAGAACACCCCTTTGAGCGTGAAAGGGGTCGCGACCGTTGACCTTTGGCGTGTATTACGCATTGTCGGTCTCGTCCACGAAGGTGACCCCTCGCACAGAAGGGTGTCTGGTCTCGATAAATTCTCTGTTTAAAACCCTAGTCCTGCGGCGCGCAACCAACATATAAAAATATACAATAAAAAGCCCGTAGGTATAAAATCTCATATTTTACTTGTTTAAGTTTGTCATTTACCTGATACCAGACTTTCCCCACGTCCGTTGTGAGATCCACATCTCCCCATGACGCTGCTACCATAGGAGGGAATCCTGCCTGTACGGTCTGGTTCCTCCTGAACAGACTGGGGTTCGGGTAGGGTTCCCTCCGCGCACGGGACTGCGCCGTCGGCTGGAATATTATCAACCCGTTATCGGAGAACTGCAAAGAAAGGGATCGAATAATTGCCACAACCTTATGTCAGGACATCCTTACGTCTTTATCTACATCCAACTCTATCTAGCTATCATGTACATGCGTTTTTGTTTTTCTTTGAACCATTCTTTTTTTATGTGAAGCTCAAATCTGCCCTCAGGCCGGTCGTGTGGAAACAAATTTTCTCTTAATGGAAAGATAAGGCAAGGTCTTCAAAGTTCACATAATTTGCAGTCCTAGTAAATTTATATACATTTTACATATATTTATTCCTTATTAAAGAACATAGTGACTATTGAACTTTATTTCAATAATTTCTTTAAAAAATTAATCGGATTACCGTAAATACTTTTGAATTATGGAAGAGACACACAAAACTCGCGATAATCATAACAACTTAAAAAAAAAGAATTTATACTCAAGGTTCTATAGATCTAAGTGGTGTGAGGCTAGGAGAAGAAAAGTGATCTTACATAAAGGCTGTAGTAGAACTGTCCAAAAAAGGGAAACCCTATACTGATGTCAATCAGAGACGGTAGAGAGATGTCCTTGCGGTCGTCTGTGTCAGGCAGCAACACGTCCCCTTGTTCTTCATCGTAAGGGAAAAGGATGATTTCTGAAACAAAACACAAATTCTAATATTTATATCACTGATATGGTAACTTAATTCATTGAAAGGCATTAGCCTACATTTTTAAGGACAGTTTGTCATTCAATATCAACTTTGACACCATGACTATCAATTTGATGTGATGACTGCTTTGGCTTTCTAACTTTATTAGCAAAATTTTCAGTTTTAACAGGTAGACTGGGATTCCAACCCCTTACCCTAAGATCAAGATTAACATTGCTAAGCATCAGTTCGCAGCTAAATATGATTAAGTAGTCTTTATTGCATATTCAAGCCCAGATAAGATAAACGCACATGTGACCATATGTGCTCTAGAGGATATAAAACATAGCGTTGGCACTGAAACTTTACATTAAGCACTAAGTGAGTGTATGCTTTACAGCAATACTACAACATATTTATCACCTACTATTAAACCCCGTTTCTTCTCTTTTTTAAACAGATGTCAAAATAACTTTACATTTTGTCCACTATACATTTATTCCTGCATGCTATAAAAATTTGAAGACGTTCGCGTTGACATTCTCTTACATATCTTGTATAATTGTAAAGTCTCTATATTAATTAGATTATCATAACTTACCTCTACACACGAGTTTATCCCGTGTGAGGCCATTTCCATAGAAGCCTTCCCTGCATGTACAGCTGTAGCTTCCCGGTGAGTTGTTACAGGCTGAATTCTGATGGCATTTTTTTATGAGACACTCATCAACATCTGCAGGCAAACATCAAAGGAGCCTGTCATCTACTGCGCAGATATCTATGCATATCTTAGAGAATGTTTATTACAGAAAACTATTCTCACGACTGTGTGATTTGAAATCAATGTACATGTAGACCACTACAACAAGATTGTTTACTATATAGTTCGGAATCTTATATTGCTGGTAACGATTAGGCGATTATTAAAAAAAAACGTTAGGAATTTTTAGGCTGAGTTACATATAAATGAGGGGCTCTTTGAGCCGTTAATGTATGCACACACACACACACACACACACACACACACACACAAACACCATATAGGTCATTTTTCGTACTTTGCAAGCTACTGGAATAAGATTTTCGAGGACTCACGTATGTCAATAGCAGATGATCAGTGGTTTTTATTTTCTTCATTGCATCACGTTGAATTCAACATAAGCATACAACATTTAACATTGTTCTTGGTTTTGTGTTCAAATGGTACGAAGTGAATGGCTCAGCTCTTTCACAGTTAACGCCCTGCCATTCACTTGGACAGTCACACGAATACTTATTAAGCCCGTTCCTGCAGGTACCTCCATTTTGACAGGGATCGGAAACACACTCATCAGTTTCTGTTGGGCAAAGAACACAAAGTCAAGAAGAGACTTCAATTCCTATCATAAAACAAACAGCTGTGTGAATGTGAATGTAAACGAAATAAATACAGCATCAACATATGGCGAAATATGGAACACAACGAACCTGTAACAGATTTTTTCATTCACGATCGAAAATGATTGCATCATCGAAAAGTATTCAGCAGTTTGTGTCAATAATGCAGTATGTTTTTTACCGGAGCATTCAAATCCGTCTCCATGGAAACCTTGTTTACAGGTGCAGATGAAGGAGCCGTTTGTGTTTCCACAGTCAGCATGCCGGTGACAAGGATCAGACGTGCACTCATTCATGTCTGTCAAAAAAGGGGGCAAATTGTATTTAGTAACCTTGACAGGACAGCATTGGTGACACTTTGTGAATGTACTCACATGGGAATAGCTAGCTTTAGGGTTCCGCAATTGACAATTAAGGTATTAACTGTCCTAAACAACTAGGTAGGTAGATATTAAACTTTATAGTAAATTTAACCAAACTGGTAACTATACGGGTTACGATTGTATTAATTGTTGAATCTTATGCCCTTAACCCTCAACAGAACACCTTCCCGGACTGATTAATCTGTACACCTGGGGTCCGCGCGGACCCCAGAGCAGTTTTTTTCTAATTTTTAGAAATTATCAACATGCTACCAGCTCAATTGTTTTGCAAACTGATGTGGGAACCTCTGTGTCCACATTACATACAAAAATCATACATTTTGAACTTTTTCTATTTTTTGGTGAAGAAAAGAAGACAAGAAGCAATACCTGATTTTTAAACCCATTTCAGACTGAAGGGGCTTTTGAGGCCCAACTTTGATCTCAGATAGCGGCTAAACGGCTTGCGCTAGAAGTATCAAATTTGGAGACCTTTCCTAAAATGTATCTGGAAAAAAGTTCATATTATTTTTATACTAGTAAGTTGATTTTTTTTTTTTGTGTTGCCATGGCAACGGGTAGTTTTTTTGAAAATAGAAGTAATTTGGTTTAAACATAAAAATTTTCTGAGTTTTATATAAAATTACACTTCTTTTCCAACATTAATAACATCTTACATAAATAAATATAAGTTTAAACATTTAATATGCATAGAATATGCTAATTTGATGACGTCATTGGTCAAAATCCAATATGGCGGACTATATTATTAGCTCTGACGCCATATGACGTCATAATTACACCAAAGTTATTAAAATTCAATTCTATTACTACACCATTCTCTAGAAAACTTGGTAGACATACAATGAATGCAATAAAAACATATAAAGACGGAAATAAGGTAATGTATAAGAACGCCAGTGTATCCATTATGATCGAAAGCCGGCTGGGGTCCGCGCGGACCCCAAAAGAAAATCAGATATAATTTTTTTTATAAATGGTAGAAACGGAGTTTTCTGCACTGTATTGAGAGACAACTTTGTGGGTGACAATTAC
>NW_017804348.1:0-7255 GCF_001625305.1 Branchiostoma belcheri
CTTTTCAGTCAAGATGTCTCAGGTCCTGTACTATCATAATGTTCATTTGATATCTGAGAGTTTCTGGAGAACAAAATGTTCTGTAGCTGTGTTTGTATTTAATACAATTGATTGTAAACTTCTGTTTGGCCATTCATTTAATCCATGATTTTAGTAGATTGATACAAAAAGACTTTCTTACAATTTCTCTCTAGGGCACTGTGTGCAGCTTTGGATTCGAACCATCAACCTAAGTAGACTACTAATCCAAAATGCCTTCCTTGTAATTCTCACAGACTGTGTGCAGCTTCTCTGGATTCGAACCTGATCAAGCTCTAAGCTAAGAATGATCCAAAATGCTTAATTCCTTACAATTCTGACTTAGACTGTGTACAGCTTTGGATTCGAACAATCAACCTCTAGTAGAATGATCCTTATATTTCAATTCTCACTCAGGGCACTGTGTGCAACACTACGGATTCAGACCATCAACCTCTAGTAGACTGATTAACAAATGCTTTCCTCACTATTCTGATTTAGGGCACTGTGTGCAGCTTCTTTAGATTTGAACCATCAACCTTAAGTAGAATGATCTTAGTGCTTTCCTTACAATCCTGACTTTGGGCACTGTGCGCATCGATTTTCTTCAGATTCAAACCATCAATGATGGTAAACCTCTAGTAAAATGATCAAAAATAGCTTTCTTGACAATTCTGCATGCAGCTTATCTTTGGATGCAGACCATCAACCTGTAGTAGAATTCATAATCTAAAATGCTTTCCTTACAATTCTCACATAGGGCAATCACAGTGTGTAGATTCTGTGGATTCAAACCATCAACCTCTAGTAGAAAGATCCAAAATGCTTTCCTTATATATAAATACCATTCTGACGTAGGGCACTGTATGCAGCTTCTTTGGATTCAAGCCATCAACCTCTAGAATTTATAATCCAAAATGCCTGATTGTTTTGTTTTTCAGCTCTTGAAGCAACAATCTTGTGAAATCTTAGTTAAGATAAACTGTAAGTAATTTGTGCAGTCTGTGGGTTCAGGACACTTCAGGTTTTCCATATATTCTATTTCCTTACCCCCACTCCTTACTAGCCAGCTACCAGGACAGTGATGCAAGTATCAGGAATGGTTGGTATTGAGCACAGGGCTGGACATGGTACTTTGTATTTCTTGATATGCTTAAAAATGCCTTTTCTTGGTAAGGATCACTGGGGATATACTTTTACTTTATGACAATTTTTACATCCCAGGTAAAGGGTAGTCAAGCGCAATGTTTTCTCGCAATTTATTCTCGTACTATTTTGATGTAGATGAAATCGTTTTCGTGTCTCATTAATTGGCCTTAAGTACAGGGGAGGCCAGTCTAGATCAGTATAGTGTTTATAGTGCCAGTAGTTTATGTTTTTTTACCATGTCCAGTTACCTTGTGCAACATGGTAAGTAAAACCGAAGACTGTGGCAGCAAGACAGGTGGTCCCAGGACAGGTGAAACAGGTGGTCCCAGGACAGGTGTCTCCGACTACAAGGTGGCTCGATGGAGGGCGGAGGTCATCAACAGTCATCAAGGTCAGGGTTTGAACCTGAACCCCTTGGCTTGTGTGTCTGTGTCATTCATTGAGTAGTTAGATTTAGATATAGGCAGGGCCAAAAAAGGCAATTCCAATTAGATAGACATAGGAGGAAAGTTGGCATCAAACTTTCTTGAAACTTGGATTAAAAGGTTCTAAACTGATTTCAAAAATTCCCCCTGACCCCAAATATTGCCTTAAAAATTTGATACACAAGTTCTAACCAGAAAATTGCACCTCTCTACCAAATATTGCCTTAAACCTGTTTTTTTAAACTTTGGTTAAAAGGTTCTACGCTGAAAAAATTCCCCCCACCCAAAATATTGTCTTAAAATTACTTCTGCTTTTTGAAAATCTTAAGTAGAAAATTTCAACCAGATATTGTCTTAAACCTGTTTCTTGAAACTTTGATGAAATGTTCAAAGCTGATTTTAAAAAAAATTTCCCCAAATCTTGCCTTAAAACACCTGCTCCTTTTAGAGTCCTTTATCATTAATAAATAAGTGTCAACCAAATATTGCCTTAAGCCTGTCTTAAAACTTAAAAAAACTTCCCCACCCCAAATATTGCCTTAAGCCTGTGTCTTAAAACTTAAAAAAACGTCCCCACCCCAAATATTGCCTTAAGCCTGTCTTAAAACTTAAAAAACTTTCCCCACCCCAAATATTGCCTTAAGCCTGTGTCTTAAGACTTTAAAAAAAAATTCCCCACCCCAAATATTGCCTTAAGCCTGTGTCTTAAAACTTAAAAAACTTCCCCACCCCAAATATTGCCTTAACCTTAAGACTCCTTTCCCTGGTAAGTTCCTAGCAAAAATTTGCCCCTCCCATCTAAGCAAACAAGCGTCCCTCCGCCACCAAATATTGCCTGTAAACACATGGTAAAGATAACCCCTTATTACCCATAAACATTGCCTTAAAACAGTAGCCAAAACACGGTAATCCGACGGTCTCACAGTGCCACCTACCGTTATTTATCAGAACTGCAACACGTACTTCCAGGCTCGTACTTCAGTATGTAAGGTAGAAGCGTACAGTGCTTGCCGCTCGTATGCGGCCTTTCTCGCCTTTTTCTTCCCAAAATTAATGGCACATATTGCCATAAGCCTGTTCCTTGAAATTTTGATTTAAAGGTTCTAATCTGATTTAAAAAAACTCCCCCAACCCCAAATATTGCCTTAACCTTAAGACTCCTTTCCCTGATAAGTTCTTAGCAAAAAATTGCCCCTCCCAGCCAAGTATTGCCTTATACGACACTTAGGAAAAGTTATAATCAAATAATTCCCCCATAAACATCAACTTGTATCTTCCATATCTCGACTCTTAAGGGTTCTAAGAAATTGTCCCCTTAAATATCGCCTTAAAACTTTCATATCTCAACTGTGATAACCCTCCTTAAATATTGCCTTAATACTTGCATATCTTGACTATGGTTCTAACTAGAATAGCCAGCTCCCTTATATGGGCTTCAAACCCCTGTTCCTTGCAACCCTTCGTTTAAACGTTCATAGCAGATTAGCAGGCCCCAAAACATTGCGTTAAAGTCTTGAATCCTTAATACTTTTCTTTAAAAAGCTCTAAAATAAGCGTACCTCCGCCAAATATTGCCTGAAAACACCTGAGACTTCCTGATGGTAAAGATAACCCCATACCCATAGACATTGCCTTAACACGGTAATCCGACGGTCTCACAGCGCCACCTACCGTTATTAATCAGAATTGCAACACGTACTTAACTTTCAGGCTCGTACTTCGGTATGTAAGGTAGAAGCGTACAGTGCTTGCCGCTCGTATGCGGCATTTCTCGGCTTTTTCTTCCCAAAATTAATGGCAAATATTTCCTTAGGCCTGTTCCTTGAAACTGTGATTTAAATGTTATAATCTAAAATAAACTTCCCCACCCCAAATATTGCCTTAACCTTAAGACTCCTTTCCCTGATAAGTTCTTAGCAAAAAATTGCCCCTCCCATCCAAGTATTGCTTTAAACCTCCAGTTTATGGAGACACTTAGGAAGAAAACTAGTTAAGAAAGCTAATTGTGGATCTAAATAAACTCAAACTCAAAACTTATAATCAAATAATTCCCCCGTTAACATCACCTTGTATCTTCCATATCTGGACTCTTTAAGGGTTCTAAGAAATTGCCCCCTTAAATATCGCCTTAAAACTTTCATATCTCAACTGGCCTTAAACTCTTTTTTTTTCATTGAAAGGTCTAAGCAAACCAGTGTCCCTCACCCACCAAAACGCTCCCAGTAGGACTGGATGATCTGCAAAAACAAAAAGCTGCTATAAAGAATGTTAATCCATCAAAGTAAACCTCAACAAAACCTGGTTTTAGGTTCAATGTACAGTTTAGCCAACACACGGTTATCCGACGGTCTCACAGCGCCACCTAGCAATATTAGTCAAAACTGCAAGACGTACTTCAATATCATCGTCATATGCAAGGTAGAGATATTAAAGAATACAGTATTCGCCGCTCGTAGGCAGCATTTTTCCCCCCAAATAAACTCCCAACAAGTCTTTGGTTGATATTCAGCAAGAACTTGCCCTTAAGAATCCTTAGTTATCAGCATATTCCTTCTCAAAGCTTGGATATTAGATTCAACCAAGGACATATATACTTCTGTGTCCTAAATTCAACAGTTTAGCCAACTTGCTTTATTTTATTTACTAAAATCCAACGGTCTCACAGCACCACCTAGCGGTATTAATCAGAATTGTAACGCGTACTTTAGTGTACAAGGTAAAAGTGTACAGTGTTTGCCGCTCGTATGCTGCATTTTTCGGCTTATTTCTTCATAAAATAAACGTCTTCCAACATTCCCAGCAAGTCTGTGGTTGATCTGTAGAAAGAAAATGCAGTTACGAATCTCTATTCAATAGAATATGCCTTCTTAAATCCTAGCCGTCACAATTAGCTTCAATAGCCTCCAGTTAAGCCAACAGGTGGTCATCTGACGGTCTCACAGCGCCACCTAGCAATATTAATCAGAAGTAGTACTGCAACACGTACCTCAGATACTACACAATGTACAGTGCTTGTCAGCCGTACGTATCCGGCATTTTCGGCAGTTTTCTTCCCAAAATAAACGGCTTGTGATTATTAAGACACTCCCAGTAAGTATATGGTTGATTTGCAGATGAAACTGCTGTTAAAAGAATATTTATTTATCAGAATATCCCCTCTCAGAGTCCTCCTTTTACAACTAGATTCAACAGTCTCCAGTTCAGCCAACAGGTGGTCATCCGACAGCGCCACCTAGCAATATTAATCAGAACTGCAACACGTACTTAGTATACAAGGTAGAGGTGTACACTACTTGCAGCTTGTATGTGGTAGTTTTCTTCCCCCAAATAAACGGCTTGTTACCGTCAAGACGCTCCCAGTAAGTATGTGGTTGGTCTGCAGAAAGAAACTGTTGTCAAGGATCTCTTTTTTTTATCAGAGTATTACTGTAAAACAGCGACCTCATCCCAGATCCCGCAGCACTAACCTCTAGTGTATGGCTGTTCCCTTAAAAGTACGTTTCGAATACTTGCAGAAATGTTTTAATGTGAAATATCACGTGAGTAAAGAGTTAGTGTCGGGCCAGGTAGGAAATTGGGGCACTCTTCATTGCAGATACATGTTGTATTTGTAGATTGTTTCTCTCCATCCAACTTACATATAACCTCTCATGAGGACAGGAATCAGTACGGTATCTTCGCTAACTGCCATGCATGGACTACCCGGGCCAATAGCCAGGCCACAGCCTCGATGGACGTGAAGTTTTTTTTAGAATAGAACAGGCGAAAATCAATGCGCGCGTGGATGTCATCCATAAAATTAAGTCGGTGTGGCCTTAATAGCTTAGCCCGATAGTCAAACCTGTAAATACTAGTAGCTGACTTTCTGAACGCAACATAGATATAGTACATGTATGTCATGTATTGAATTTTAATTATGGGCTCTTTAATAAATGTTTTGGCCTCACTCTCTATATATACACATTGTGATCAAAACAAATAAAGCATTATTATACCATATATCGTAACATACGTGTATTTGTAATAGTTGGTCATGTTTCTCTAGTGCAATCTACTATAAAGTTCACCTTCGGGTCCTTATAGGGTAAACACTGTTCTGCTACATTAACCCGATAATCAGGAGACACCGTTTGACCTGTGACCTTAGAATGCTTCCGGGTCATCCGACCTTAACTTCCTTTTCCGTCTGCACGACACAACCGCGAATTTCAAGAGCGACTAGACTGCCTGTTGTCTCGTCTACGCTTTCCTACAACTCTCAGGTAAGACGACTTATCGTTAAGTGGGTTGCTTTTGGAGCATAAAAGCTTTGTAAAATTTCTAGAAAAATATAACGTCACTTGTGTTAAACATTATACGTGACAGAATATTCAGATGACGCTGGGGAGGGCTGTTAACTTGTAACAAGGACATTCTACAGAAGTCCTTGCTTGTGTAACGATAAACTTTAAATGTTTATGACGAAATATCGTCTATGGCTGTTGACGAAAGTACACCAGAGCTCGGAGGAGGAATTTTGACAAATATTGGCGTGTAATTTTGCTGTTTTTCGCACCGTCGAAAATGGCGGGAAATTTGTCACATGGAGGAATGTTCTCTGTAGGCTCTTTAGGGGTTTACGAAGAAACTTTATGAAAGAAGACTAAGTTTAGGAGTTGTAACAGCTATGTATTCTAAAACAAGTTAAAATAAAATGCATTTCCAGTTTCAGAGTAATTTTTAGTGCTCATCTGTATTGCATAAAGGTATGCAGGACGCAGACAATTCATGTAAGGTATACTCCAAACCCCTCTTGCCGCCCCCGAGCCAAAATACTGTAGTTTCCGCCATTTTGTACCGGTAGCACATTTATTATATACGTTATTATTGAAAATCCTTTTCCGGAAATTTTGTGGCAATTTTATGGTAATGTTTCTGGAACTCGTTCCTACATGCAAGTTATTCGGATTAAAATTCAAAATTACAGGTATGAAAATGCCACCAACTTACAATAGGGGCTCAATGTAAAAAAAAATGTGATTCTGCCGTCTTTTGGGTTTTAATGATGCTTCATTTTGTCTGCAGATTCTTCGCAACATGGAGAAACCCTACAGGTGTGAGGAGTGCAGCAAGCAGTTCAGTCAGCTGGGTAATCTGAGATCTCACATGAAAACTCACACTGGTGAGAAACCCTACAGATGTGAGGAGTGCAGCAGGCAGTTCAGTCGGCTGGGTAATCTGAAGTCTCACATTAAAACTCACACTGGTGAGAAACCCTACAGATGTGAGGAGTGCAGCAAGCAGTTCAGTCACCTGGGTGATTTAAAGGACCACATCCGAACTCACACTGGTGAGAAACCCTACAGATGTGAGGAGTGCAGCAGGCAGTTCAGTCGGCTGGGTCATCTGAAGAGACACATGAAAAACTCACACTGGTGAGAAGCCCTACAGATGTGAGGAGTGCAGCAAGCAGTTCAGTCAGCTGGGTCATCTGAAGTCTCACATGAAAACTCACACTGGTGAGAAGCCCTACAGATGTGAGGAGTGCAGCAAGCAGTTCAGTCAGCTGGGTGATCTGAAGAAACACATGAAAACTCACACCGGTGAGAAACCCTACAGATGTGAGGAGTGCAGCAAGCAGTTTAGTCAGCTGGGTCATCTGAAGTCTCACATGAAAACTCACA
>NW_017804348.1:7275-7584 GCF_001625305.1 Branchiostoma belcheri
TTAGTTAATTCGAAGCAGTTTCTTGAAATGTTTAGTTGACTTATAAATAGTACATACAAAAAGAAGAAAAAAAACTTCAATGTCATGATAAGGCTTGCAGAATAAAAATATTTGTTGAATACAAAAAAGAAGAAAAAAACTTCAATGACATGATAAGGTATAATAAAAAGAATTTGTTGAATACAAAAAAGAAGAAAAAAACTTCAATGACATGATAAGGCTTGCAGAATAAAAAGAATTTGTTGAATACAAAAAAGAAGAAAAAAAACTTACAATGTCATGATAAGGTATAATAAGAATTTGTTGAAT
>NW_017804348.1:7604-16644 GCF_001625305.1 Branchiostoma belcheri
TTTTTCTTGTAACTTCTTCCACAAAGAAAAAATCCGTGGCCTTCAGGGAAGAAATCTTTCTCCGTGTAAGAAAAAGAATTTGTTGAATACAGAAAAGAAGAAAAAAAACTTCAATGTCATGATAAGGTATAATAAAAAGAATTTGTTGAATACAAAAAAGAAAAAAAAACTTCAATGACATGATAAGGCTTGCAGAATAAAAAGAATTTGTTGAATACAAAAAAAAGAAGAAAAAAAAACTTCAATGTCATGATAAGGTATAATAAGAATTTGTTGAATACAAAAAAGGAAAAAAAAAACTTCAATGACGTGATAAGGCTTACAGAATAAAAAGAATTAATTTGTATTTATTTATTTATTTATTTCTGTCTTCTTTATACAGGGTAGACGCACTCAGTACAATATACTGCTTTACAGGCGTTGTTGCAGGTTGTTGAATACCTTAAGTCCTGCATTTCTTGTGTGAACTGCTAGATGGCGCTAATATAGGTGACTGAGTAACTGACTGAAGGTATTTAAAATGTGAGCTTATGTGAGCGATTTTGTGAGTGAGAGTGAAAAAGTGACAAAGGTGAATTATCTTGCCCTTGCATACTCTCCAAGCAGAGGTTTGGGTTATTTTTGGCGTGTTTTTTTAGACTTTTTTGTATCAGGGTTTCCTTTTTTGCACTTAACTTTTTTGTTTTGGTTGGGTTGGGTGAAAAAAATCCCAGTGAAAAAAAAAAGAAACCCCGGTGAAAAAGCCTAAAAACATACTAAAATACAGCTAACAGAAAGCAATAGAAATGTGTAAAATTAGCCTAGTGCCATTTACAGGTATACCCATATCCTCCATATAGAGCCCAAATCAACATTCCTAATTCATGAAAGCTTCTTCCATAATTGTCTAAAGATTATCACACATTGACATGCCCACATTGGCCCTAACGTACCCAGTAGTGAGAAGTCATTGCCCGATTTAGTATAGTCCAAAACCCGAAAATCCCCCATAAAGACCCCTCAGTCACGGCTCGCGTTATGTATGGCCCAAACCAACGACGCTTGTTTTTGAATCAGTAGATGTTCCTCTCTCAAACCACAGTGAAACCATTCACCAAAGCCACTGCCCATATGAGATAATGCGCCTTAAAGATGACTAAAATGCATAGAGATGAAAATTCTGCTTTCATTGGTTCCGGTAGCCCCCTGTCACACCCTCACAGCTTCTAGGTGTCCTCTTGAACTTTGGGTATGTAAAACTAGCTATAGAAAAGCTATGCAATGTGGTAATATAAACGTTTTATCCATAGCTTTATCAGAATCATCAGTGCAGTCATCGTAAGTTCAGTAATTTTCAGCGATTACCTGATTTCGGAGGCTCTCGCAGGGGGGTCCCAGATCTCCATAATGAAAAATATCTGGAGGGTTTTAAATATATGGCTGTTCATAGTTCCCCATACCTATCTCGCATGCAAAGTTTGAGTCGATTTGGCCGATCTCCATCTTCCGACCTCCCTGGTTTTCTCTTGCGAATAAAAGAAATTAAAAAAAACAACAAAAAACAGATTTTAACGTAAATTTGTTTTTCTCTATTGCACCGTTATGTTTCGGACTTCTCTTCTATATTAAATTGTGAATAAAACTAACCAACCAACCCATGGCCATGCTATACTTTACCGGAAATTTCAATATGATACCATGTTTCTTTAGTGCACCCTACTATAATTTTACCGTGTCTAAGTGGTGCTTATAAGACAAAAACTGTTCTGCTACATTCAACTGATAATCAGGAGTCACAATTTGACCCTGCCCACCCCTCCCACACAAGTGGGCACGTCCATCCAACATGGCGGATAGTTGATGTTGGCGGGAATATTCTGGTCTGATTTTCTTTTAAGTTTTTGGTTACTTTTTAGTGTTCTCGTCGGTAGAATGTTTCACGAAGTGTGCAGCAGAATGTTGGGAAGTTTCAGCCGTGGATTTGTGCCGTTCTGGTGATGTTTCGAAGAGAAAATGCGGATTTCCTGACCTGGAGAATTTCGGAGAAGACAGAAAACAAAATGGCGAGACAGTTTGGAAGAGTAGCGTGGCATGGAGACGACTTCGCTTACAAGTATTGTTGCAGGTAAACCAGCAATTTTTTTGGCTGACATCATTCCCTAGCAATAGTAGTACGAACTTGTCAAGTTTACAGTGTTATATTCCGTAAGAAATGGCCTAGTTTTGTATTCGAGAGCGACCGTTCCTAGTTTTAGCCAGGCTTTCAAAAAGTCTATCAAGTTGCCGCGTTTTCAACAACATTTTCAATGTGCGGTGCGCTTGTAGAGTGTTAATATATGTGCATGTCTTTTTTGTCAATTGTTCAGCGTTTTGATGGTATATTTGTTGAAAGAAATTTTTCCTTTATCTCCACGTGGAGCGCCACGTGGTTCAAAGCACCTGTTGGAATGTGGCCGTGTTACATAATTAGATTTTTTGATGATCCCGCCAAAAACTCGCGTGAACAAGATGAGATCTTCAAAGCTTCAATGTGCCGAAATGAATACTGTATAAAACGTTTGGAAACTTAAGTCCAGTGGATGTACTTTCTTTCTTCATTATCATTTGCAAATGAATGTATGATTTGAAAGCTTGTTCGTTTCAATTTTCGACTATTTCAGTAATGACCAAGGCCCAAGTATTTGTGGCGCAAACACTACAGTTGACCATGCTGTTTTCAAAACATTTATTATATGTATTCCACTTTAAGTTTCAGTTGAAGGGGTTTGATTTATTTATTTTTGTTGATATCCCCGTTTTTTATGGTCATTATGTACAGTTTTTGTTGAGGTATTTGTTTGTTTTTAAGTCAAAATTTATTAGGTGTGTGTGTGTGCATTGCTGGCTTTAAGACACTCAGTAAACATTGGTGAAAATATCTAAACTGTAGCAGTAGAAGAATAAAACAAACTATAATAGATTATAAAATCCTTACATTGTCTGTCAAATGCATGCTTGTAATATGGTTCTTGTTTTCTTGCTGTCCCATTTTCTCTGACTCCCCTACTCCAAAAATGTAGTTTCAGATTTCATATCCACAGTATAAGAACTTTTTTACCTCGCAATTTCTCTTGTATTGTGACTCTCATAAACAGACTGTGTATAGAAGTAGGACCATGTGTTTTATATCTTGCTTGTGAAGTTGTGTTCATTGTCTTTTTTTTTCGCTTCCTGGTTGTCACGATCTAGATTTAATTTTTTAAGCTGGTAAAATGAGCTGTAGCCTAAGCTGATACTTTTTCTTCTTTTCGATCATAGAATCCTGTAGTGAGCTGTGCTCTGAGGGTCAGCAACCTGTGCAGGTGTTCAGTACTGATGGGATGAGACTTGTGATGACAGAGGCACCAGGTGATCAGATACACATAGGAGTATTGGGGCAGGTGAGAAAAATCTGAATTCTGCATTTTACCTACAACTATTTGGTGTTATTTGAGACAAGTGTGTAACTTGTAATGTCTGTATAGTTAGGTGGCTGCTGACTGATGCAGTAGTGGGGACTCCTGTCTGAACCTGACAAGAGAAGATTGGACCAGACCAGATGATTTGAAGACCCAAGAGGAATATCAGGTGAGAACTTGAAATCTAAATTGTACCAGTAGTAGTTCTCTTGTTGCTAATTGAGACAAGCATGTAACTTTGTAATAATGTCTATGTAGCTAGGTGACTGCTGACTGATGCAGTTGACTGCAGTGATGACTCTAAACCCGACAAGACCAGATGTTCGTGTTCTGAGAAACCTGGTGACCGGCAACTTCTCTCCAGTCCAGACCAGCAAATCAGATGACCTGAAGACACAGTGAGTTTGTACAGGTGAGGCAATTGTTCTCAATTTACAAGCTATATTTTTCTTAGGCATTTCACAATTCTGAGGCATGTAGCGATAGATAACAACTTTCTAGAGCCTCGGATTTTGTACATCTATTCAACGAAAGGGATTGCCCAATTGTGCAATTTTGTCACTTAGTCTATCTTTAATGGTCATTCAGTGTTGCATCACAGTAACCATCTGTTCATATCGGTAGGTGTGTCCTGAGTGTCAGCTGTCCTGATGTTCCTGTCCTGACTGGGAGAAACCTGTGATGACCAGCGACTCCTGTCCAAACCAGACCAGATGAGGGCTGAGAAGACTGGTTGACTTGAAGACTGGTGGAATGAAGAGATTTTACAGGTGAGACAATGCTTTTCAACTTACAAAACAATTACCTTAGACTTGTTTCTTTCAAGACAAAAAGTTTTGGATCAGAAGAAAGTCTGGCTTTTTACAATTTTTATGTACGTTCCCCAGTGAAAAAAAAAAAAACATTATTGTGTTGTAGGCAGTATAATTCACACAGGCCTAGCCACCTTGTTTTGTAGAATATGCAAACCATTCAGGTTGGATTAAGAACTAGAAGATAGCAGGCAAGAACGATATTCAGAGTGACTCAGGACAAGTGTTTGAGTGGCCATTTTTACCGTGTTGCCTGTGAGGAAGTCGCGAGACCTTGCCAGTGCTGCCAGAGCAGATTTAACTTTGTCAAGGTGTTGAGCCAAGGTTATCTTTACTTAGACTTAGTTCCTCCCGTGCAAGGCACATTGGGCAGCAAGTCTTCTCCACTCTGCTCGTCTTTGGCGAGGGACAAGGTTATCTGCTGATCCATTAATAATCCAAGTAGCTTTGCCTGGTCAACCTGTTCGATCACCTTGTTATGCATCGGATGTTGTACGTAGGGTTGGTTTGTGTTTTAGTTTGTGACGACTTCCAAAGACTATGAACTTTGTTTTGTCAGCATTTTATAATAGTCTGTTAGCTTGAACCCAGTCGCTGATGTGCGCCAGTTCAGACAGAAGAGACAATGTTTTTCAACTTACATGTTTATGTTATCTGTTATTTGTTAAGAACTGCTGGGATAATACACAAGTAGTAATACATTTTAAACACTTCCTAGCCTAAATACAGTCTACATATTATTCAAGCAAAGGAATACTGTGCAATTTTAATATCTTTTGTGGTCGTTCAGTGTTGACGAGAAATGTTTTTGTTTTATACTTTAGTATCATGAGGCATGTCCTAAGGGTCAGCTGTCCTGACTGGGAGAAACCAGTGATGACCGGCGACTCCAGTCCAAACCAGATAAGCTCAGCAAACCTGTTGACTGCACGAGTCACTGCGGGAAAAGAAGAATTTCTACAAGTAAGTCAGACCCTTACATTCATTTGTGTGAAAAAATGATGTAGACAGGCAGCATATTGTTGCCCTTTTTATGTGTGCTCCACATTTGATGGTCGACAAAAATTATATAACTATGGATTTTACGAACATAAAAGAGCTTTGATTCTAAGGCCAATAGCTTTTTACAATACACTGATGACTTTTGTTTTTGTTTTCAAGATGACATTGTGGATGATCCAGAGACTGGACCGTAGCAGGAAGAAGGACCAGACTTTTGTCAGCAGATCTCAACCTGTGTAAAGAAGATTGGGAGGTGTGAGTATGTTTTTTTTATTAACATGAGACAACACACTTGCACTCGCATTTCTCTCTTTTTTTTCGTCAGGAGCCATTTAACATTAATTGTAGCCGGCAACTTCAATTCCACAACAAGCAACACTGAAAAATTCTTCCTATTGTATAGTTGAATGCTAAATTGCCCCAAAATTGTTGCTTCGCACCTTTACACTTAAATTTTCCCCCCGAAAAACTTTAATTCCACCTTGTTATCCTCTTCGTATCGTTTGAATGCCAAATTGCCCCCGAAATCGTAGATTTGGACCTTTCCTCTTCAATTCTCCTGCCGAAAAAACTTTGTAACTTAGCCGGCCGCATTAATTCCACGTTGTTATCCTCTTCGTATCGTATGAATGCCAAATTGTCCCCAAAATCGTAGATTTGGACCTTTCCTCTTCAATTCTCCCGCCGAAAAACTTCGTATCCTAGCCGGCCGCATTAATTCCACGTTGTTATCCTCTTTGTATCGTTTGAATGCCAAATTGCCCCCAAAATCGTACATTTGGACCTTTCCTCTTAAATTCTCCCGCAGAAAAAACTTTGCCGGCCGCATTAATTCCTCTTTGTATCGTATGAATGCCAAATTGCCCCCAAAATCGTAGCTTTGGACCTTTCCTCTTAAATTCTCCCACCGAAAAACTTCGTATCCTAGCCGGCCGCATTAATTCCACGTTGTTATCCTCTTTGAATGCCAAATTGCCCCCAAAATCATTGATTCGGACCTTTCCTCTTCAATTCCACACAGTCTTATTCTTGTTAAGTCCATTTTCCCACCAAAAAAAAGGAATTGGGACCCTCACCTGTTTAATTAATTGGATTAAAGTTTTCCCGCCAAAAAACTTAGTATATAGAGCACTCTAACCTTGAACTTGTGCCCCCCTCCCCACTCTTCCTGCCCACCTCCCACACTTCTTCCACAACTCAGAGTATGTCAGATACACTGTTCTCTTGACTTCTTCACACATGTAGTCACCACACTCTGCTGCACAAACACTTGGTTTATCGAGTGCAGTTCTTGCACCACTAAGACTTTAGAATAATCTCTCGCTCTCCTGGTCAGTCAATTGCACTGGTATACTGATGTGTCGAAGCATCAATGTCTCCGGAAAGACATCCCTCGGGGAGTACACTTAGTGCATTGACCGACCAGGAGAGCGGGAGATTATTCTAAAGTCTAAGTGGTGGAAAAACTGCACTCGATAAACCAAGTGTTTGTGCAGCAGAGTGTGGTGACTACATGTGTGAAGAAGTCAAGAGAACAGTGTATCTGACATACTCTGAGTTGTGGAAGAAGTGTGGGAGGTGGGCAGGAAGAGTGGGGAGGGGGGCACAAGTTCAAGGTTAGAGTGCTCTATATACTAAGTTTTTTGGCGGGAAACTTTAATCCAATTAATTACACAGGTGAGGGTCTAAGTTATTTTTTTTTTGGCGGGAGAATTTAAGCGCAAAGATTGGTCTAAATCGACTATTTTGGGGGCAATTTGGCATTCAACTATACAATAGGAAAAATTTTTCAGTGTTTTTTGACAAAAGTTTTTACACAATTAACTAAGTGAAGGTCTCAAGTTTTTTTGGTGGGAAATTTGAGTGTTTGGAAATTTAATTGTTAGGGTCCAAAGTGTTGGAAAAGTGTGACAGGCCTACATACATATCAAGCAGCCAAACCTAGCGTCAAAGCCTGGAGGAGAAAACCTCTGGGCCAGGGTAACAAAAATACACAAAGCCCCTCTCCGTTAGCGTAGTAGGCCTGATGACGGACAAAGTTGTCCGTCAACAAGTCTACTACGCAGACTCGAGGCATGTGTAAGTTTGAACCCTGGGACAGAAGTTCCTCCTCCAGGCTAAGCCCAGGGACAAGAAGTGGAAGCATAGAACATACTACCCTGGGTGCCAGACTTGTTTCGGGACGTTTCCCTTCCGCAGCCAGAAGCCCTTTGCCCGTCTGTCTAAATTACCGCTAAGTAAAGTCTAGCCCGTAGCGGTAATTTACACAGGCGGGTGAAGGGCTTCTGGCTGCCGAAGGGAAACGGCTAGCAGCCCGAAACAAGTCTGGCACCCAGGGTAAGAACATACAGAAAGAGAGGAATTGTGTTTTGTCATGCAGTGATAGAAACCTTCAAACTTTTGTTACCACTGTTTACGTACTTGCAACAATTCAAACCTCCTGCTCCAAAATCCAGGCCTAGTCTCAAGCTCATCAAATAAAGTCTGCCAGCATAAAACATCGCCGTCAAACTTTACCAGATCAACATGACACGAGACCTGAATTTTGCAACAGAAGGTTAGTATTCCTACAAGTCCAGAAATCAGTAAAACAAAACTATATTTATTATTTTTGGTTTTGCTGATTCAATAACTCAATTCCTCCCTTTCTAACATCACACACAGCCTACTGCCTGGCCTAGGAAAAAAATATTGTGTTTCCTGTTTCCCGACTGACCCTAGAAATATCTGCGACCCTAGAATTTAGTAGAAAAACTAGCTGCCGACCCTAGACTTTTTTGGCTGTGGTGAACCCCTAGGCCTGCATGCAAGGGACATAAATTTGATATTTTGAGCTGATCAATTTTTCGAGCTGATCAATTTTTCGAGCTGATCAACCTTTTCTAGCTCCATGATCTGACACCTGAGTGATGAAATGACATTGAAAATAAAAGTGTCCTCACACAACTTTTACTTTGTTAAACTGTATAGTATAAGTTGGACCCCTATAATTCATTGTTTAAATTTTAACCCAGCCTTTTGTGTTGACTTCATGGCTCCTATCGTAGCATTTGGGGCTATATAGGATGCCTAGACTTGTTTGTATTTTTCTTTTTCGCCCTGTCGCTTCACATTTTATCAGAAAAAAATCTGAGAACCAACAAATTAGATTGGTGTGGCTTAAAGAATGAATGATAGATCCTATCGTGGCAAATAAGACACCCTTAGGTGGCGTATGGACTCTCTGGCCAATGGATACTGCCTGGCCAATTTGATACTGTCTTTTTGCCACCATAGGATCTGCTTGGAGATTACATAACTTCATACTATACTTCATAACCTGTAGAATCAAACTTCTCAAAAGACTGAACTTTCTAGACAAACGGTCTGTAGTCCCAAAAGTTGTAGACAGTGTTTCTCTATCTGCAGTGCTTGTGTGCGATGTAATGTTGTTGAGGCCACACAAATTTAATTTGTTGTTTCTTGGATTTTTTCAGAAAAAAAAATCAGGAGCGACAGAAAAAAAAAAAACAGGCCAAGGCACCCCATGATGGCCAGAAATGCTACAATATGAGCCATGAAGTCAACATACCAGGCTGGTTTATAATTAAAACTGTATAGATTTTGATGAAAATTGCATTGTTACATTGAAAAAGGGGTATGAGAACTATGAAGAAAAGGCCTTTTTTCAACCGTTGGGGCCAAAGTATGTCTTTCATTGAACATATTGCAGTTGATTTAGAACCTCCCATTTTTTTTTTTTTGCGAATCAGAAAAAAAAGGACAGGGCGATCCGAGAAGCAACAAATTAAATTGGTTTAGCCTAAATGG
>NW_017804349.1:0-16641 GCF_001625305.1 Branchiostoma belcheri
GAGCTGCGAGGCTCGCCCTCGGATGCAACAGATCCACAAGCAAGGACGCTTTGCTGCAGATGTTGGGGTGGTTGCCCGTGAAAGAGAGGATTCAACAGAAAGACCTTTTGACTTTTCGCAAAATGATGGAGAACAGACAGCCCGTTTCCCTGTATAAACAGATCACGTTTCAGTCACATGGATACCAAACCAGATCAACAAAGTCACAAACTATCCGTCTCCCCAAACCTAGAACAAATGCTCAGAGAAAACGCTTTTTGTATCGGATGTCACACACCTGGAACACTATGAAATTGTAGAGGCATGGAACAATGTGCAACAACTTTTGGAGAAATGTAAAATAGGTATTTTAGGTATATGGCGGTCATGTAAGCTAGCTTTGTTCTGTCACTTGGTGTTTTTGTGGAGTTTCTGTACATGTTTATGTCTGTATAAGTTATTTTATGTGTGTCAGGTGTATATGTTAATTGATCACAGGAAGAATAGCTGCAATATGAATTGTTAAGCTAATTGTGGATCTAAATAAACCAACCAAACCAAACCAAACCAATTTGCTTCATATTTTTGTCACACTGGGCTAAGTACAGTTCAAAAACAAAACATATGAAGAAAAAAAAAACTAATCTTTAGATAAATTCAACTTCTCCTTGCTTTCGGTTATAATACTGAGGAAGACCAGAGTGACAAGTGACAAAAGTAACATCTGTGCGCGCATCGGTTTTCGTTCATTTAAAAACTACAAGTACAAAACATCTGGAAACTAAGCAAACATACTCAGTAAATTGATTGCTGTAATTCCCGATTTTTTTTCACTGTACCACAACGCAAGCGGGGGGTCAATGTTCACGGTTTTCACTGTCACCTCTGTATTGTGAACTTATCATTACAGTTAGGAAATAATTCCTGGACTTTCTTTTTCCTGCAACTGTCACCACCGTGAATATATAGTTCCGTGAACATGTCCATGCGTCCCACCAAGCTCAAAAAAGCCCGGTCTAGATAGGGTTAATTTACCAGAAAGAGATTAAGAATTTTCCCCATAATACCGATTAGCACGTTTTGTTTACAGTCCACTACTTCTCAGTACTAAAAAAATGGGACAAATGTAATCAAATCTGCATTTCGTTCCCTGTACTTATATCATGCCCCGACACATTGTCTGTATATATAGGCCAAAACATTTATAATGACATGCAAAAAAGAAATCTTAGAACAACTGTATAAGTAGAGTCATTGGATACTTAATCAATTACATGTATATAGTGTAGCATATTGTAGCATTTATATGTAGAATTGTAACATTCCTGGCAAGTAACTTAGTAGTCATAGAACATGTTTTGTACAGGTACAACTGCTCACTGTACCCTTTATAAGTATAGTTTAGCGTAATGTAGAACGTACATGTACGTTTAGAGTTGAATTATTTTCTAGCCAGCAGTTCTTTATTACACTCTGTCAAACACAGTAACCGTTGACCATATATGTAGCATTATGATAGACTCATAGCAACTAGTAACATTATTATTTGCCATACATTGTACCCGTGACAATTATTGTGCAATAAACTTTGACTATCTGACTATCTTTCTAGCTCCTAACTGTACCTGACACCACTACTGCATAACACGCGATGGCCAGTGCCCGGCAGTATGTGGCTTTTACCGTGCTGATTACTGTGGTGATTTTCCTTACGGTATGTTATGTTTTTTTCTTGTTTAGGCCACACTGACTTAATTTTATGGATGACATCCGCGCGCGCATTTAAAAAAAAAGATCACGTCCTTCGAGGCTCTGGCCTGGCTCTAGGCCAGTCCATGGTAGTTATAGTGACAATACGGAGCCGGGCAACCAGGCTACGGAAGCTCCACGACTCAGAACTCAGTACATACGTACAGTGCCGACTCATAAATTCCGCAAAAAGCCAGCATGTGCCGGCTTGTCGTATACGTCGCTAAGTACTGCCGCAAATTCACAATACCAGCTCTGTATTCCTGTGGTTTAGTAGTATTTTTTATTTTTGGCCGGAATTTTTATTTCATTCGCCCGCGCGCTCTAGTTTGGGGGTCTTCAGAGGATGTCATCCATAAAATTAAGTCGGTGTGGCCTTATTGTTTTATTTTCTTTTACTCTTCATGTTACTAGTACCATATGTTGGGATAGTACCTCAGATGATAAAATGTAGTTTGAACGAGAAGTCCAAGTCAACACATTCAAATTAACTCTATTCACACCGGGCTTTGTGGGCATGCTCAGACCGGGGGGGAGGGCTTTGAGGCCCGCCCCCTGTAACTCAACAACCACGTACGGCCACCAAATTTCCAGAGAAAGATGTTGTATTAAAGAAAATTAATTCATAACAACAACTTTTGTGTAATTATGACGTTGTATGACGTCATTGTTACGTAATTTATGCGATTTTGGGGGGATAAAACCGTCAAAACTTGTTTTTTTTCCGGAAAACTCAGAGGAATACAACCGAACTTTAACACGTCATCATATGAGTTGAAAAAAAAAAACTTGAATGTGCCGTTACCACGTCTTGTGATTTCATGTTGGAATAAATAAAACCTTCTATATCACTTCGTTCTCATTATTTTTCTTTATCTTCCTTATGTCACACAGACATTAGAATTCCGGGTGCTGGATCGGTCGAATGTTGGAATAAGGAAACAAACGTTAGTAATACCTCTAAAGAGCACTTGGACGAAGCCGCCGCCAAAGGAACAAGCAAGACCGTCCGCAAACCACAACTCAACTAAAACTAACACTAAAACAACAATTCCTCACCATGAAAAAGTTAAAGCTCAAAACGCTGGAAAGATTGAAGCTTGCTACCTTGAGCAGGTTACGTGCCCGAAGACTACAACCATAGTCGTCCTAAACAGAGACCGCCTGTATCACCAAGGAGACGTTCTTACCGTGATGGTGGTGGCAAGAGACAGAGAAGGAAGGCCAAAGACGTACGGGGGAGACTTTCTCCGGGCCAGACTAGTCAGCAGTGACCGTTCGCCGCAGGCCATTAGCACCGGTAACGTCACTGACCACTGTAACGGTGTCTACACCATGCAGTTCCCGCTGTACTGGGCAGGGGGCGTTTTGGTAAGTACAGTGAAGGAATTTGTTCGGGAAGAGGTGAGGCTGTTGGGTACATGTGACAACATTTTGATATATCTACCACGTTTTTCCAGCTTACAGTTACCAGGGGTGCCAGAGTATACAGTGCAATTTTATCGAATACAGTGCCATTTTACTAGTATACAGTGCAATTTTAGGCAATACAGTGCAATTTTACCAGTATACAGTGCAATTTTACGGAATAAAGTGCAATTTTAGTGAATACAGTGCCCTTTTTCTAGTATACAGTGCAATTTTACGGAATAAAGTGCAATTTTACGGAATGTGGAATACAGTGCAATCGTATTAGTGTACAGTGCAACTTAACTAGTATACAGTGCCATTTTACTAGTAAAATTGCACTATATATAGGGGGGCCAATCCCCCCAGGGTTTGGTGTAGAAAACGGGAAAAAAAGACATTTTCCTTGGAAAAACTGCCATATCTCCCTACCTAGACCGGGCTTTTTTTGACATGGGGGGACGGGGGGGGGCGTCTTTTGACCCCCCCTAAGAACTCGCGAACGGTATGTCGTATGACCACCTAATTTTCAGAGAATAGTGTACTAGTGAAAATTTATCATATCTACAATTTTGATGTCGTTATGACGTAATATGACGTCATTATGACGTCATTAATGTGATTTCATTGGCCAAAACCGTCTAAATAGGTTTTTACCTGAAAACTAAATGGTATTCAACATAACTGTACCAAAAGTGTTTATGACAGAATATTATGGTGTACTAAGTCTTATGTTGCCCAGAGCAACACCGGTGACGTCATAAATGACGTCATGCATATTTAAGATATCAGCCATCTTGGATCATCAATCTTGAATTTTCAAAAATAGTTTTTTTCTCATGATAAAGCCTAAAGGTTTCCTGCGAGGCTAAGCTTTTTTGGCCAAAATTTTCAAGAATTCGGTTTTAAAGAATACCTAATAAAGTGAAAAGAGTAAAATCCTGCAGAAACTGCATAAAATATGAAGTATGTACATTTTTCTTTCTATTAAAACAACATTTGTGGAGATTAACTATGTGGAACACCCCCGGCCACGCGATTAAACTAGTCCATAATGGCGCGCACATGGTCTTCATTAGCTTCAGCCTGCCCCAGAAGAAATGCGATCGCTGGTGGACGAGGAGAAGATTCCCGGTAGGTTTCAATCAAAACATTTCCCCAACTTTCCTAGGAGTCTTTAGGCATGATTTTTAATGCTAAACTAGATTTGATTGCAAAATAAATGGTCCAGAAAATCATGCTTGGGCGCGCTAGTGTTAGGGTGGGAGGGGGGCTCGGAAATGACTTTTTACAAACTGTTTCTTTTGACCATGTTTCTCACAATCGATCTGAATATTTCAAACACTTCTGTAGCTTTGGCATGAATATACTATGGTGTGTCAATGATTTTGTTTTTATTTTAGTTTTTAAAGCGAAACAAAAATATTTGCTACAGCTACAGTAATTGTTTTTGTTACAGCACAAGTATTATGATGATTTTTTAAGAGAGATAATCTGACAGGTCCATGTTGCCTCCACTTATTACAGACAACCTGGAGTCTTGTGAGGGATATATTCAACTATATTGAGAACTGACAACTGTCTTAGCTTGTATTGACCCAAGATGAAAAGACAGCAGCTGACAAGTAATCAAGTCAAGTGCCAGGTGTTGACCCATGCAAAAAAGCAGAAAAGGATGAAACTGTCTGGGATATGATTCTACCCTGCCTTCAAGTCAAAGATGAGGAAAATGTCGGGCACGTCTTCATTAAACAGGGTATCATGACGACCAAATTATGTTCTAGAGGGCCATGTAAGTGAAGAAACATGTACAGGGCCCTGGTGTTACCTGCAACTAGCAAATGAGAGTGACTGTGCTCAGCTGTACCGTGACCACAGGATCAGACCCGGTATCACAACTGCAGCTAGAGAAACAAGCCTAGGGTCATCATGACGTAGAACAAGACAGTGAACTGGTGTCTATCTCTTCCCCCAGAGAAGAGAGACATGCCAGGCCTGGAAATTAACATTTTATCTTATTGTCCCAGCACTGTCCCAAAAAAATTCAATTGTGCCGAAGTGAGGTTGAACTATTCGAACCTGTTTTTCGGGAAGTATTTATGACAACAACTTGTCAACTTTATTTGCTTACGTTCTGACTCCCAGGCATTCTACAAGTGCAGAGTAGACAAGAAATTTGGGGAGGGCTTTTCTGAGCCAAAAGCTGAGACGTGTGCCTGATCAACAAAAGTAGGGCTGACATTCTGATGTTGATTTCTGATGTTGATTGTCTCAGCCTAAATTTTAGTGGTCATTGGCCATTGGGACACTGTTAAGTTTTGAGCCCTGCAAGTACATGGAGGTTGCATGGAATTCGAAGACTGTAGAAGCAGAGTAAACGTGACAGAAAATACGGAGACTGCAAGGAAAGAAAAGACGACTGAAAAGATGATGGTGAAGAAGCAGACATCCCAGCAAAGCGTATAGGAGACATCCTGGCCAGAAACTTGGAGGCTATGACAGCAATGCACCTGCACAGTGCAACAGGCAAACTGAACTGACATAGCAGGAGCAGCAGTCATTGGAAGATGCAGGGTGTCCAAAACAGAACAGAACTGAGGACAGTTATTGTTACAAACTTCTCACAGACAGTCTGAACAAGGATCCTTGGTCAGAATTATAATTTGTAAACTAAAAGTTGACTTTTTTCTGTACCATGGTTACACTGTTACAGACTTGCACTGTACCATCCCTTTTGACTTTAAGCACCTTTGAAACAATTGAAATTAATTTTCATGATTACTTTTGCATTCTGAATTTCTTTCTTATAACAAAATGATCAAGAGTAGGAATGTAACATTATGTAAATTAATGTGGTTCAAAACTTTATTTGTAAATAATCACATCAATAAATCAACTGCAGGGCAGCTAGGACTTGAAGTCAAAATAAAACCAAGAATGTGCAAATTGAGTTATTTCCTTTTATTTGTTAAGCAATACGTATATTTACATTGAAATAGTCTACGCTCGATACAAATGAGATTAGCTCGGCTGACCTTTGACATGTCACAGGCACAATCAATAAGCAACTTCCAAGGCTGGTAGCGGCCCAGGTATAAATATTACTGGGAAGTCTTTATGATAAGTGGAATCGTGCGTACTTTATAAACTGGTAAAAAAAGTTTCGGGGTATTGCTATTTAAGGGGTCAAAGTTCATGACCTTTTGATCACGCGATTTTTCTACAAAAATAGCAAAAAAAATAATACTTCAAAAATTTATAACTTAAGAAGGAAAATGCTAGATCAAAAATTTAAGCAGTTTTGTGATCCTTGTGACAGGCCCTATCCACCTACAAAATTTGAAGGAAAAACATTGAGTTTTAACCCTACCTAGACCGGGGGGGGCTACATCAATTTCACATCCACATAGCCTAGCGGTGACCAATGGGTGACCAGCATTCCGCGCCACGCCCACTTTGCGGTCGATTCCATTCGACAATGGGGTTGAACAGCATCCTTCGGTACGGCGCGACAGGTAATCGGAGTTGGAAATGTCAGATAAACAATGTAAGAATTGGTGTATTTGGGGTGAAAATAATGCAAGTACCGAAGTTACGGGTTCCTTTCTCAGCACTTGGTATACAGAGGTGAGGCGGCTTCCGTCCTAGATCTCCAGTGCCGAAGGTACGTCAACACTTGGTGTGTCGGCGGCTTCAGTACTGGAAACTCGGAATCGGCAAATCAAACCTTGTCTTTAAAAAGTGTATCGAGATGCTGCCACTCATATTTTCGAGATCATACCGCCTGGGTAACAAAGTTTAATCGGGACAACAAGGTATCGGCAGGACAGGACTGCAAGGCCTCTTTTCTTACATTTTCACAGACAAAGACTTGGCCTAAGATACTGTTTTGTACGCCGCGCGGCCGACGTAAGCACCAGAAGCCCAGTGCCGAAATGGTTTAACTCGGCTCGGTAGTTATTTTGCTCCAACTATTCAAAGACACATCAAAGACACAGAATTTCTGAAAACAATTTACAAATGTATCTTTTGAACAAGTTTGAGAAACATCTTTTTCAACCATATCTTCGGGTTGTGGGTGTGGCCGAAATGCTGCCCGCCTATTGGTTCCCGCTAGGCTGGCTTGGATGGGAAATTGAGGTTCCGGGGGGGGGGGGGCTAAAAGTGCCCGCGGCAACTTTGATGTCACCTAGCGTCTGAACGGCTAGCCGTAGAACGGCCAAACTTGGTGACTTTTCCTAGAATATTGCTGGCAACAATTCTCTATCATTGGAATATGATAATAATTTTTGTGTTGCCATGGCAACGGGTTTCTGACAGGCATTTTTTGCTAAATTTAGTACTTTTTGTTTCAACAATAGAATTTTATGGGTTTTATGTCAAGTTACATATTAATAGCATCCTATATAATTTTATGTAAATTTTATAATTAAATATGCATAATTTATGCTAATTTGAATCCAAGATGGCGGACCATATCATTAGAAGTAGTAGTAGTAGTAAACCAGAACAGGTATATACAGGTTTTTTTCATTAAAATTTCATCAATACTTCCATTTCTTTTTCCAAAAAATGTTTAAATGAAGGTCTTTAGTATGTTTACAATGTATTTTAGGCTTTATCATGAAAAAAACTATTTCTGAAAAGTCAAGATTGATGATCCAAGATGGCGGGTATCTTAAATATGCATGACGTCATCTTATGACGTCACCGGTGTTGCTATGGGCAACATAAGACTTAGTACACCATAATATTCTGTCATAAACACTTTTGGTACAGTTATGTTGTATATCATTTAGTTTTCAAGGAAAAACCTATTTAGACGGTTTTGGCCAATAAAATCACATTAATGACGTCATAATGACGTCATATTACGTCGTAATGACATAGAAATTGTAGATATGATAATTTTTTACTAGTACACCATTCTCTAAAAATTAGGTGGTCATACGACATACCGTTCGCGAGTTCTTAGGGGGGGTCAAAAGAGCCCCCCCCCGGTCCCCCCATGTCAAAAAAAGCCCGGTATAGGTAGGGTTAAATTTTCACCTGGCCCCCCTACTATATACTAATACGATTGTATTACTGTATTCCGTAAAATATTTCGTAAACTTGCACTGTATACTCTGGCACCCCTGGTACTGCATTATTATCGTTATTGTCTGTTTATCTAATGCTGTCTGTTAATATTGTGCTCTGTGATCAGATTTCGTATGCACAACGATGTCTTCTTAACTCTTGTCCTGCTGGCATTTTTTACACGATATTTTCAAATGATTTGATGTCTTAACCAGGTCATAGACCCTTGCCTTTTATTGCCCTGCGGTGGCATACCGCATTCGTTGCGTTTCGCCGCAGTGTGATATACATGATGCGTTGCACGAGAAACACCCCCCAAATCGTACATATACAATATTATAGTATATAGATGGTACCGTATGCGATATTTGCTGCCAAGGATGTGGCTTTTGGTGCGTAACTTCTACTCCAAACGTACAAACCCTTTGCCTGATCTATTATTCTATATCAGATAAAGATTCAGCTTGTCCACCCAAGCGAGGCAGTGAAGGTCTTACAGAGAGTGCGGGAAGTTCCGAACAAGAGAATATTCTCCTGTAGTTTCGTCGACGAGAAAAAGAACGCCACCAACACAACACAGTGTTTCAGCTCTGCCGACACCAGCCTACTGCCCCACCAACAGTGCGACTTCTCAAAGTCAGACGTGAACGGGACCTGGATTTGTGAGAAACCGGACAACATTCCGTGTTCCGCCATATCAAGGTGCAGATGGGACTCGGGAAAGAGTAGGGCAAAGATACTGGAAGTATTGTCTGAAGAGGAAAAGAAACTTTTTCAAAAGTAAGTCATCAACTGTACGTTACAAATGCAACTCCAACGGCGAAATGTCTAAGTGAAATGAAATACCAGGACACCAGTACTCCTGTCTATTCTATTGCTGAGAGCTTCTCATTCTTATCCTGTCCTCTTGAATAATTTAAACGTGGCATGATGCTCGCAACGGGTGTAGCGGGATTAGTAAATACATATGATGCTCTGAATAAATATGCACAGGTTAGTAAATGTCTTTGGAAACTTGATACCTTGAATGTATATCTACTGTATGCATAAAAATACAACTAAGGCTATAAAAAATGCATGACTAGTTTCCACACCCCACAGGCCATATCTTGAGGAGGAACTTGAAGTAGACCCGAAGGAGCCCATACACGTTCTTAAAGCAGAACTTCCCACACCTCAACACCTTCCAGCGTGTACCTGGGACAAGTCTGCAGCTTTGGGACATTGGTCAGGCAAGGTCTGGACGTCATCCGTCTGCAATGTCCGAGTGTTCACTCAGAATGACATCCGGCGGTGCCTGGCTAACAGGACCGTGTACATGCAAGGTACGCATCGTTAGTATTGATGATTGCGCTTCTGGATATCTTAGATACAGTCCATTGGGTATAATGTTAAATTCGATTATTTCTATTCCCTCTAGGTGACTCCACCATCAGACAATGGGGCCTGCGATTGCTGACGGTAGTACCGTTGAACCACAACAAGACCAAGGGTTATATAGGTTTGTCAATGTTTCCTAAATAGCTTTTTTGAGCCTATTTCGTTCTAAGATACGCCTGCCAAACATCGTCAAAGTGATGCATGTATAGTCGTCATGCCGACAGTCTCAATGAATTGAACATTTTTGTTTCTGCAGCTCGTTTGGAAGGAGACAACAGTCAATGGAACATCTCTGTTCGCTACCGGTTTCACCACTTCCCAGTACAGGGAAGCGTTTGGTGTGTCTTCTATGACTTCCGCTACGTTGTTGAAACGCTGGACACCAATCCAGGAGGCCCAAACACGGTAATAGTCCTGAGTCTGTGGGCTCACTTTACGGCAGAGCCGCTAGAACTGCTCCGGTCCAGACTGTACGCCATACGGGCCGCCATACACCGTCTCAAGCGCAGGGCTCCCGGCACGCGGGTTTTCGTGAGAACTGGAACAACACGTGAGCATACTGGAGGAAAGTTGGAGTTCTACCTGCTAGGAAGCGACTGGCTGGCTTACCAGATCACGGAGGTGATACGAGAGATGTTCCGGGCGGATCCAGACGTGGTTGTGTTGGACACGTGGGACATGAGCGTGTGTCAGCCGGGAAAAGACAACGTGCACCCAGACCAAACCATGGTGGACAGTCAACTTAACATGCTGCTTTCTCATATCTGTCCACAGGAGGAGTTTTGAAAGGTTTTAAATGATGCAAATGTATGTTGTAATATCTTCGTCAGAAGGTTATGTTTTCCGTTTGGCTATGGAGGAGTGAGTGTGGAAGTGGGCGGCATAACTCTGTAAGCTTTTGTTTGTTTGTTTGTTTATTTAGATCTCCATTAGTTTCGAAGTCAGCTCGATACTATTTTTCCTGGAGTCCAAGAAATACAATGAAATAACAATAATAATAATGATAATAATTGCTTTTAGCAATAATGATAAATAAAACATGCAAATCATACTGAAATTATAGCAACTTGAAACAGAATCAATCATAGAGAAAGAAACGAATTTGAGATCAGAGGTCAAATAATAGAAATAATATGTTTGAAATGAAACGCCTTGGTCACAACCCGCCGTACGTGCTTCTGCGTGCTGTCTACGTGCAAAAACGTGGGCAAACGTAGGGCATCCGTGCGTGGTGCAGGTGCGTGGTGAGTACCGCCTCCGTACGGAATCCTACGGATTTGGGAAAACGCAGACACGTCGTAGAACTTTTAAGCTACGGTCACAACCCGCCGTACGTGCCTTTTCTCCGTACGTTTTTTGGGAGGCTACGTCTGCTACGTTTTTTCTGAAAACGTGGGGAAGGAGTGGCGTCTACGCACGTCACTCGCACGTCACTCGCCTGGTTGCACAAAGTGTAAGAGTGTGGTCTGCACGCCAAGTCTGGCCGTGAGCGGTTGCGTGCATCGTTCGTGGCGCAATTGGTAAGTGAGTTGTACGTGCTTACAACGTACGATCTCTGTGCGATTGCAACTTTACCGTAAGGAGGCCGTACTCACACGTACGTCTTCCGCACGGCACGTACGGGGCACGCGCTTCGCTCGTACTCGCACGTACGGGTGGTGAATCCGCAGACCGCACGTAGAAAAAGTTTTACATGCACTTAAAGTTCTACGGCGTGTCTGCGTGCTCCCAAACCCGTAGGATTCCGTACGGCGGTGGTACTCACCACGCACGGATGCCCTACGCTTGCCCATGTTTTTGAACGTAGACAGCACGCAGAAGCACGTACGGCGAGTTGTGACCGTCGCTTAAGTGCATGTAAAACCTTTTCTGCGTGCGGTCTGCGGATTCACCACCCGAGTACGGGCGACGGCCAGAAAGGCGGCTGTGCCCCTGCGCAACAAACTCGGTCGGCTACGGTCCATTTTCATCAGAGGAAAATGGTCTAAAAGGTCGCAAATCACGCACAGACACGTAACACCGCGTGCTCTATGCTTTGTAACGCAAAGTTGTGCTTTGTTGTTGTTCTACACCGTGGTTACTAAATTAAGTCGTTTAGTGGGGTCGTGTGGCGTAGCGGAAGCGTTCTCGACTCGGAACCAGAGGCCCCAGGTTCGAGTCCTGACATGCCACCGATCTTGTGCCCTTGGGAAAGGCACTTTACACGACTTTCCTCACTTCGCTCATGTGTAAATGAGTATTGTACTGTCCCTGTGTTGGTGGCGGCATTAATATATAAGTTGAAAAAACTTGAGTGTGCCGTCATCGCGTCTTGTGATTGCATGTTTCGGAATATATAAAAAAAAAAAAATAATAAAGTCGTTCCAGAACGTACTGTAACAAACGTTACGAACAAAAACTTTGCTCTTGACATTGTGACATCCTCCCATGGCAGGGGCAGCGGCTCCGAATTCCTTCTCCATCCGTAAGGGGTGGAGAAGGAATTCGGAGCCGCTGCCCCTGCCATTGGAGGATGCTTTGTGATGGCGCCATAGATAACTGGGAAGGGTCTTAGTGACCTACCATTGATAAGATGCCTATTATCCTTAGTCCGCGTTTAGTTCAGTTTGTGGCGCAACGATTTGACGACTAAAAACCAGCATCGGAAGTATAACAATATGTGTAACAGTATGTGGATGGTTTTCAGCACCAAGGACAGGTGCGTTAGTAGTATACAGTCGACACGCTGATGTACATTATTCGGGCGGTGCAGTCGGTGCGAGGCGGTGCGGGTCAGAGGTCACCGTCATTATGCTAAGGATATGCAGATGTATGCAAATGTAGGCGAATGTATGCAGATTTTAGCTAATGAGCTAAATTGCGGGTCAGATAAAGGTCAGTGTGCACTTTTGACCCCGGTAACCTGGGAAACCTGTCGTCAAGGCAACGATTTTTGAAGGATGATACCACGCCTACCGACATTGTTACTTTGACAGTAAGCTATTCAACATAACAGCGGGACCGTCAGGATTGCATCATGAAGTGGGGGCGTGGTTAACGTCAACCTCTGTAGTAGCTGATTGGCGGCATGGCAAGCGTTGGTGACTTGCTCTGAGGATCCGGAGTAGTCGATTGGTTTGCATGTGAAGTAGGTGGCGTACTTCACGGCGATTGGTGGAAGGTCTGTGGGTGTCGGTCAGAAACGTGTATAAAATGGCAACAGAAACTGGAGAGAAACCAGTCCCACTTGCGGAGACAAACCTGCGTCCAAAGCCGTGGACAGGGAGCGAAGATCGAGACCGAAAACCATGGCACATCAGCAGATCGTCCAGCCCGGAGCGGTCCTCTCGAACACCGCCATTGGGGCCACCCTCTCCAGCGTCCAGGAAATCCTCTGTAGCGAAGTAGCGCCTTCCAGTCAGAACACCAACTTGAAGCCGCATGAAGTACGTCTACCGTTGGGCGACAATGTGTTCCTTACCGTAGCGATGTTCAGGAATAAACCGATAATAAACGTGAGAGAGTTTTACCACCCAGACCCAGCTGACGTGAACACGATGAGACCCGGGAAGAAAGGTCTTGCATTGACACCTAAGCAGTGGGCCAAACTGAAAGCACTTCCGCTACTGGGGGCGATCCTGGACGCTTCGTGCCATACCATCCCTTACTACTTCGGGAGGATTGAGCCAAAAATGTATGACCTGGGATCTGAAAAGTACGTGACAGTTCAGATGTTGCGCGGACAGACATCCATCACCCTACACCAGCACTACAGACCATACGGAGCCCCAGCCACCGACCCTGTAATGAAGAGAGGCATAGCCTTAACAGTTCAGCAATGGGAAGACACGGCGGTCTGTCACTACGGTATTCTTTCCCATTGCTAGGCGCGTTCTAAAAGGTATCGGGTTACAAGACGCTATTTTGGCCGATTTTAGCCTACCAGTAAAACACTTGAAAATAAACAAAAAGTATTTAATGGTAAATTTCGTCAAATCAAAATGAAATTATTGCCTTGACATCCTTTTAATATTAGCTGTTTATGTTAAATCATTGATTTTTCAAAATTTCACTCCGAAAGAAATTTTTTTCGGGTTCCCGACCACAAGTCATGTCATGTTTTTAGGCAAACATCGTTTTAACCTGGCTTCGTATATTACCCCAGATTCCCGATTTTTATATTTTTCGACGACTAGGAATAAGATCAAAAATCGTGTTTTAGGGATTTTTTAATTTCTGATTTTAAGTCTAGTTTTTGTCGACATATTGGTGAAAAAATGATCTTTTTTACATTTTTCGCACTAAATTACCCATAATTCAAGATTGAGGCCATTTTTCAAAAATCCCTAAAACAAGATTTTCGGGACAACCGTTACGGTCATTGTGAGCCGTGAATGGGGTATGCTTGACTTTCCGTGCTTGCAGGTTAAAACGAGTTTTGCAGACATGTCAAGTCGACCAAAAGTCTGCATTGTGTTATTCGTACTGGCGTAAAGAATCATTACAGTATTCAAGGTCACCCAAGGATACGACAGTAGCTTCGCTACATGTTACATGTCCACAAAAAAATGATAGCGGACATATACTGTCCAGGAAACTGTTTGTATCTATAGAAAAGTGTGTTTTTTTTAATCTGTTGCACGGCACAGAGACAGAAGGGCTTGTTTTGCCGCTTTACTGTAAATGACCGCAGGTGACCCCGAAATAGAACGCGGGTTCGATTCGAATTGCCCAGATCGAACACAGTTCGGGTTCTATGGCATGTGGGAACTTTGCAACCCAGATTTTACCACCGTGAGACCTTGAAAGCAAGATGAAAGCGGTGGACAAGGTGTTGGAGGCTATGGAGAACGGAAAGATGCCAACTGACAAAGATGTTATCCAGTCAGCCATTGTGTATTGAAAATCGAAAACGATTAAAGCTTCCTGGTGGTTGGAACACAGGCAAAGACCTTATGCTGAGGTTTGTATGCCTATGTATGTGTGTCTGTACGAATGTATACTGACTGGCTACTTGGGTGGGTGTGTCTGTGATCGGGCAAGTCTGGTCATGTACAGACTCTTTATTTCGGAGCAGGATTTACTCCAGAGCAATGCAACGAGTGACTCAATGAGTCACTCACGAGTGACTCAATGAGTGAGTCACTCACGAGTGACTCTTTTTATTTGCGTATACGTTCGAGCAATGAATGAGTCACTTGCGCGACTATTTTGTCTGTATATACACACATGTAAACCTATGTCAACTATGCATACATGTATGTATGTATGTATGAGATCTAATCAAAGAAAAGGAAGAACTGTGAAGGTCACATGTGTCTTGCTGGATCAGAGATCCCGTTGACAAAGAACTCGTAGGACGCTGTAGTATGAAATGTGAATTGTGAATGTTGTATGTGTTGTGAAAGAACCGCCGTGCATAGTACTCTAATGTGAACTGTGAATTATAATTACAGAATGTTTCTTGAATAAAGTGTTTCACTGTAAGGAAAGCATTTTGTGTCTGCGCAAACCTTCACTGTGTGTGTGTGTGTGTGTGTGTGTGTGTGTGTGCAACATGTTGCAACATATTGTAAATACATTTACTCTTGAGTAATGGATCAGTGACTCATGAGTGATTCATGAGTTGTAAGAATACACAATACCGACAACCATGGCAACTATACTTAGCTGCTACAAATACACTTACACCAGAATAAACAATTTACTCCAAAACAGAGTAATATTTACTCCGGAGTAATATTTTAAGGAGTAATACTTACTTCGGAGTGATATTTTACTCCGGAGCAACACGTTTATATCGATATATGTATATTTATATAGACACATACATACACGTATGCTTAATGCAAACATACGTATACATGTACACTTTACATCGGAGGGAGTGTACTTGTGTTTAGTACATGCTATATCTTTGTTACGCACTTCCGTAGCATGCTTGCATACTTCGACACAAATATACGAAAGAGTATGGTTTCATCACACTTTAGTCATCACTTCAATCAAGACAGTGTTGAGGAAGAAATGCACAGGCCAACTATAGCTATACGTTACTCATCAAACATAATATCAATACGACACGTCGTTAGGTAGAGTTAGTCCTGTCGACAGGAGGACGATGCTGTATTATTTCTGACGAGGTAGTCCGTATTTTTTCATCAATGTCTGCTCTGGGACCCAGCTCTTGTTGTACTCGATGTTGTAATCGTAACGAGGCATGGCAGCGAACTCTACAAGATAAAACGTTTTACCAGTACGTTTTGTCACTTTGATCACACGTTGAGGGACATCGCCCGGTTCGTGCTTGAGTGGAATGGACCAGTCTCGATAGAGCGTCCGCTCTTCCTCGTCACCGCTGTCGTAACCATACTCTTCACACTCATCAGAGGAAGAGGAATTGGAAGACACGGTCGAACTTGCATCGCTCTCAGAACCGCTTTGATCGCTTTCGGTTTCTGTCGTTGACTCTGCTTCCCAAGAATCCTTTACAGACTCATCTTCTGAGACGTCATCTTGTGACACCGTCGAGACCTCCTCCTCGGAAGATTCCAGCGACTCCGTGTCATGCTCGGTGGTTGCCTCCTCGGATGAATTGTCGGTGTCGTCAAAGATATCAGCGGATCGGTTTTGTCCTGTCTCGGCGTCCAAGACCTCTTCTCCCGAAGCCATGTCCGTCACGTCTCCGTGTATCGTGTCGCGATGACGGACGAGGTTGGCTTTTCGACTGAACTCTTTGCCACAGATGTCGCACGCGTGAGACATGGCAAAGACTATTTTTCTGAAGGTCATATTTATTCTTGCTCCTGTTGCCTTTTTCCGGACAGGTAGCGAGTGAAACCAGAATCGGTTGGTTGGATTGTTCATCATTAAGAGGCTACCATGTTCTAATTCTATTTTAATCGGCTCTATCATACGTTTCTTGTACTTCCCGCGTGCATCACAGTGCTTGAAAATAAAGTCTCGTTTTTGTCCGAGAGACAGTGAAGCGATTGGAGCATTTTGTACTAGCCCTTCTTCGTCATCTCTGTGTTCTCCGATGTAATCCAAACCATCTTTGTATCTGTG
>NW_017804350.1:0-6722 GCF_001625305.1 Branchiostoma belcheri
TTTGTTTTATTTTTATTTGTTTTATTTATTGCACATACAAAGTAAAAGCAAAATTTGCAAAACATAAGTATAACAGAAACAAATAAACATGCAGGGGTAGAGGAAAAGCCACAGGCTTGTATGACAACTCCCCCCATGTGAACTAACATTATATTCATTACATCAATGAAACAAAATAATGAATCAATTAAAGAAATAAGCAAAAACAGTCATATAAACAAAATGATCAGGTTTAACATAAGTAAACAAACAATGCATGAAAGTTTAAAAGCATGTTATACTATCACCTTGAGATTTGCGCGTTGTGTTGGATGTCCGAGGAACTGTTGACTTGCGCGTTGTGTTGGAGGTCCGAGGAACTGTTGACTTGCGCGTTGTGTTGGATGTCCGAGGAACTGTTGACTTGCGCGTTGTGTTGGAGGTCCGAGAAACTGTTGACCTACGCGTTGTGTTGGAGGTCCGAGGAACTGTTGACTTCCCGTGGACAGATTTTGAATGTCCCGTCCATGTACAGCACCCTGCAGTGCCTCATCATCCTGTAGTTACGGTTGATGGCAAACACGACTATCCCCCATTCGTTATCTTGGTGGCTGAGGTATTGGCACCTCCTCAATCGGGGGTCTTCTCTCTATCCCCTTGCCAGGCCGAGCTGCTGTATGTGCCGCCACAAGCTCTGGCAAAAATGGAAGTAATATCCGGATGTGTCGGCCTCCGGAAACTCGGTCTGATACGCTGCCATCAGTGCCACCTCAAAGTCCGATACTATTTCCTCGGGTCTTAGGTGATGGTCAGACTGTTGTCGCACTTTAGTCTTGACGTGTTCAAGCACCTGTCGGTACGACCCGACTCTTCTGTCTGCCATGATGAATGGTATCACGCGGCCGTGGTACAGGCCGTGTACAGTGAGGACTTGGTGAATGTCCCGTCCATGTACAGCACCCTGCAGTGCCTCATCATCATGTAGTTACGGTTGGCGGCAAACATGACTATCCCCCATTCGTTACATTTGTGGTTGATGTATTGGCGACCATCCCAGGTCTCCCTCCACTGGTCGGGGATCTCCACGTCAGCTACTTCATATGGGATGGGAGGGCAAGAGCAGCTCGGCGCCGTTCCAACTGTGTCCGGACGGTCCTGAAGTTTGGGACGTTAACTACGACCTCCTCCTCGTTCACCACCTCGTCGTATACTCTCCTCGCCGGCCGGGATGGGTCGGCCTCCACAGCGGCCAGCATCCGACCGGTTACGTCTCTTGCCTCCACCTTTCCGTCTTCGGGACCATGGTTCAGATGGGGAGAGACCTACGAAACGTTAGAAAGTGTCATTATGCTATGTTAACCATGTGGTACACGTTTGGCACATCACAAAGATGGAAGGGCCTAAAGGGTGTTGGTCCTTTTCCATAAGCATTTGCTAATAGGGGAGTGTTGTCCTGTCCGACTACTAGTAATCGACCGCTGGATTGCTTTGCCACCATAGGATATGTTTGGAGATCACCGCCACTTGATTAACAGCTCTATTTCTAAGACCACTTGCATAACCAGGTCCAGCTGGTTATATCTGTAAATCGGTCACCTCAGGTTGATAGATTTTATGTCAGAGAAAGTCTTGTAAATGACCATACAAAAAATAACCAAGACCCAGTATGTTACATCCCTTAAAGCGGTAAACGAGAAATGCGGTGTTTCTGAGGGCCTCTGTTCATGGTGTACCTGTTCTTGCTGGCTGGAGTCCTAGTGAGATAGCCTGGGTGCCAGACTCAATGTTACCCTGCGTGCACTGTTTGCCATTCTCAGCCTCCATCCGGGTGATTTGAAGTGAATCCAAGGGCTAAGATAGCGGTATGGCAAGATACAAACCAGGAACCTCTTAGTTCTGAGCCATTCACCAGACTTTGCCATTACGCTGTTCTGTCTGTGTTAGCTAGTCTGTATATAGAAAAGAATTTTAATCCAAGACTTGCCTGGTTGTCTTGTCTTTTGTCTTACTGATCCGTCACTTCTACCCACGCACTGTCATCAACACAGCTTTCTGTACAATCAGAAGACACAAGAGTTAGTTAGTCAGATGCAGTATCAGATTAGTTGCAATCCGCAAAATGAAGTCCCCTGACAATTCCCAGGAAATATATCCCATTGATCATTAAACTATTAATAGCACAGGAACTAGCCTTGTCATCCAAGCTGCAAGATTTACAAATGTAACCTTCCATATAGCTCCGAAAATTCTCAGACATGACCTATCCAACTACTGTACATTGAATTCTCCTGGTCAACCATTTAAATTTAAAATGTGCTACAGATATACAAATAAATAAGACATTTTGTTCTATAATGGTCAATACAACAGTGTATTTCTTGTGCACAATGCAGTGACCAAGCCTACCTGCCATGTGAAAAGCCACTTTTTTGTCCAAGTCCATCATCAATATTGGGGGATGGTGTCCACATCGTACACATGTAGTCGTACTGGTGTAGGCAAAGCACATCAAACATTCCTGGCGAGGCAGAGACACTCCCAAGTGTTCCTCCAAAATTGAGGTCATTCCAACAGCCACATGGTTCTGAAACAAAAGCCAAGTCAAGATAAAGTAAGCTAAGCCGTAGGATTATATAACTGCATAAGCATCAAACATCCATTGGTTTTACGTTTTACCTCATTGTTCTATGTAATCCAGGCACTAGGCAGTAAAAGGTACCGTATAGAGAGTGCACCATTTACAATACAAAATACAAGGAGGTTTAACAGAAGTATCAGACACCAAAATGGTACCAGGATATAACCTGGACCAGTAACACTTAAAAATAAGTCAATCATATAATCCTTATTTACCTGAACACATACCCGCAACCAGAAGCAGAGCTGCAGGGATAGAAAGGTGCTGTTGTTGTAGTTCATGATTCCATTGTCATATTCCTGATACCTAAAAGTTCGGTTACACTGGGGGCACTGTCTCACTTTGATGCCTGAGACAAAAGACACAGAAGTTTGACACAAGTTTACCAGCAGTCATTCCTGTATTGTACAACTCACCTTCCGGGTCTTGACCGGATGCAACATTGTGTATATTTTTATTTTTTTTATGGGTTCGGATAGGGGGGGGGGGGGTCGGTGGTGGTCCAGCAGGTGTAGAAGCATCTGGCTGCCGGATTCATAAGGGGTACATTTCTGCAATGTTTTCTAGCAGATTTCTAAGCCCTTCGGTCGCGGTTTTGCAGTACCGCTCCCGCCACATGAGTTCCTGTAGATAGGACCGAGTATCTTCCCCGTAACACCCGTGCATCCTTCGAAGCTTGGCTTTCTTTCTTGACCAGTAAGCTTCGATATGCTGGGTGTGTACTCCTGTTTGAGGGTCGACGAAATGTAGGGGATGGTTGACCGTACCGTGGCGGGTCACGTTTGGCAAGTTTACAACATTCCGGTATGCGGCCCATTCATCCGAATACACTGTGCTTCCAGGAAGTACGCTCCGCTGGATGATGGGTAGAAGTGTGGCGGCATTCCGCCTTATCACCACCGTCATATAGCCTATTGCCGGTCGAACGTCAGTTCTCACAATCCCAAAAACCCAGATTGGTCTTGGTCTCTGTCCTCTTCTGTACTTTGGTTTCTTCCTGAAACACGACTCGTCCATCTGCAAAATGACATTTGGTCCCCCCATCGGTATTGGATGAACGTCTACCAGCTTCCTCTCGCATATGGTCCATAGTAGGCGACACATTCTGTACAGTGTGCACTTACTGATGTTGCCTACAGGAGCAAGTTCGGTTTTCATGTCCTTCACTAACTTGTCCTCAGCCCACTTCAGCAAGAAGCGCATCCAAATTGGCAGGGAAATCTTAGGAAAGTCGGCGAAAACACTGCCCTCCCTTATCGACTTACTCGTCCGGCAGTTTTGGCACCTCCAGCTGTGCCTGTACCCGACATCTCTTCGCTCCTGCCACTCCATGTCCACATTTGGACACCTAACACAGGTCATAGATGTCGCCAATAGCCTAATCTCTACAGCCAGTCAATCAAATCCGCCAGTGGTGTACTTGGACAGAGGGGTAACAGCAGGTGCCGCCATTCTCAAGAAGCGAGCGAGTTAGTACAGGAAACAAAGAAAAAGCAGCGTTGTTGCGTACGCACCTCGTTAGGACACGAGCAGGGACACGAGTCAAAAAATGGCCGACCAACCTCAGGGATGATTAGACTGAGTATAGCAGCCGATTCAGATAACGATTCGAGAACCCTGGACGAAAAAACAATTATTGCAAATACTTGCCCGAGGACTAATTGCAGTTACAAACAACAAAGGAAAGAGAATACAATGGTGTGGGAATCTATATCTGCGTCTAACACTATAATCTGTTCTACAATATAAATGGTACTAACTTTAACTGGGTTTGACTTCTTCTATTTAGGCAATGGAAGACGAATTTACCCACTTCTTCTATAATATATGGGTTGTTTGATTTCAGAAGTAAAATTGTTTTTTCATGGTAGGGAATGGCGGGGAAGAACGGGAGCATTTTGGATACGGTGGTAAATAATTGTTTTCTAGTGTCGTCATAAAATGGACAGTTAGAGATGAAATGAATTTCGTCTTCCACTGCATTTGAGGAGCAATATTTACAGATTCTCTCCGATACAGGGAGTTTCATATATCGCCCTGTTTCGATTTCCAAGGAGTGGGCACTGATTCTAATTTTACTAATAGCGGAGCGCTGCTCGAAGTCACGTGTTCTAGGTACTGTTCTAAACAGTATTCAGTTTTACATTTCTTATAAAATCTCAGTTTACCGGTTTTAACAGACAAACCATTGAAGAAAGTTTTAATGTACATGTCTGATAGCCTTATCCGTAATACTTAATACATATCTTGAGGTTCACAGGTTGTGCCATCAATATGCAGTAGGTAGGAATATCCACAGTGGTCGAGGATCTCCTTCACTAGCTGTAACAATGTCCGTCTACGACTATATGACAGGGGATTACGTTGTAACAGGAGTGCATCAACTTGCAGAGGGTGTGTATCGGTATTAAGTTGTGTCAAGTGTGTCCAGAATTTAACAGTACGCAGTGATATATCTAAGTCTAACGGGAGTCTTCCTAGTTCTGCTCTAGCTGCTACATTACTACAATTTCTATGCACCCCGAGTACATTCTTACAGAAACGGTTATGGGAACTTTCGATTGGTAATATAAACATTAAAAAGGTGAGGAGACAAAAGACTTCCTTGACGGAATCCCGTTACACACATGGTTTGGTTTTCATACCAATACACAAGAAATCTTACGGGATACAACGGAACATTACGGGATACAACGGAACATTACGGGATACAACGGAACATTACGGGATACAACGGAACATTGCGGGATACAACGGAACATTACGGGATACAACGGAACATTACGGGATACAACGGAACATTGCGGGATACAACGGAACATTGCGGGATACAACGGATCATGGTTTTTATCACCCCCACCCATATTGACACAAGTTCACGAAGGATGTCATTCTGGACTGGTTTGTACTCTAATTAACAACACTCTTTAATTCATTAAGAGACAGGAAATATTTCAAGTTTTTCTCATCCATGAATACATACTGACTGTCCTTCACACCTCTGAAACACTGCAATTGAGTGCCATTGATTTTTGCTGTTCTAAATGTTTCTATTACTTCCCCAGCCATGGCTTCCATATCTTCCAGATACTGTGTGCTATTTGACCACACATTTCCAAGAAATAACATGGATCTAGGTAACCCCACCCCATTCGGCAAAAACTTGATTGACGTTTGCATTAACAGCAAATTAAGAATATTAAATGGTAGGACCCCCGGAGACGTATTAGGTAAACCTACATGCTATCAGCCCAATGGCTCTAGTGCTGTAGATTACATTCTAGCTAGTGAAAACATTCTCCTCCATAAAATCTCCTTTTTCCATGTTCATCCGCTAACCCCACTCTCCGACCATTGTAAACTCTCCCTAATTTTACATAGCAATGCTAACCGACTCTATGAACAGACTACTAACACATTGTCTACTCGGCCACATTGTAAATTTGTATGGAGAGCAGACTCCAAACAAAAATTTCTAGAAACAGTAAATAGCCTCGAATTTACCTCCGCCATGGAAAACTTTCTCCACAGGAGCTACGAGGCAACCCCAAATTCTCTTGATGCCGCTTTGAATGACCTAGTTTCTCCTCTACAAGAAGCAGGCAAAAAATCACTAGTTCTACGCCGTTACAAGGCAAGCAACTCATTCCCGACAACAAACACAAAAACAAAAAGAAATAGAAATGGTTTAATGAGAACTGTGCTACTACCAGAAAGAAACTAAAAGACCTTGGAAAGCTCCTCTCAAAAAATCCCAGGGACCCTTTTATTAGAGGCCTATATTTTAGAAGAAAAAAGAATACACCAGACTTATTCGTAAAACTAAATTACCTACAAAACAATATCCTCCATCAACTTAATTCTTACTCTGGCAACAACCCGTCAGCCTTTTGGGAGCTGGTTAAACAGTTCAAAACAAATGATTCCATCCCTGTAGAAGACACAATTAACAAACAGGAACTCCACGAACACTTCCAAGGGTTGTACGGAAGAGACAGTACATCTAAGTCCCCAGAATTCAACAATCATTTCCAAACTCAGATAGCAAATAAATTATTAGAATTAGAAGAACAGTCCGAAAGCCTTAATAATTTAGATACTATTA
>NW_017804350.1:6742-16622 GCF_001625305.1 Branchiostoma belcheri
TTCGCCTCTACAAGAAGCAGGCAAAAATCACTAGTTCTACGCCGTACAAGGCAAGCAACTCATTCCCGCAACAAACACAAAAACAAAAAGAAATGGTTTAATGAGAACTGTGCTACTGCCAGAAAGAAACTAAAAGACCTTGGAAAGCTCCTCTCAAAAAAATCCCAGGGACCCTTTTATTAGAGGCCTATATTTTAGAAGAAAAAAGAATACACCAGACTTATTCGTAAAACTAAAATTACCTACAAAAACAATATCCTCCATCAACTTAATTCTTACTCTGGCAACAACCCGTCAGCCTTTTGGGAGCTGGTTAAACAGTTCAAAACAAATGATTCCATCCCTGTAGAAGACACAATTAACAAACAGGAACTCCACGAACACTTCCAAGGGTTGTACGGAAGAGACAGTACACCTAAGTCCCCAGAATTCAACAATCATTTTCAAACTCAGATAGCAAATAAATTATTAGAATTAGAAGAACAGTCCGAAAGCCTTAATAATTTAGATACTATTATTCAACAACAGGAAATCATGCAAGCAATCATCCAATTAAAGAATAACAAAGCCTCAGGCAACGATCTTATCCTTAATGAGATGCTAAAATGCGCATCTCCTATCCTTGTCAAAACCCCTCACCAAATTATTCAATTTGTTTCTTTTATCCGGACACTTTCCCCAACAATGGCGCGTAAGCCACATCGTTCCACTGCATAAAGGTGGACCTAAAGAAGATCCCAACAATTATCGGGGTATATCAGTTATCAGTTGCCTACGCTAAGTTATTTACAGCTGTAATAAACACACGTCTTACTAATTACCTAGATGGACATAACCTCAATTTCCCCTAACCAGGCCGGCTTTAGAAAAACTTTGGAACTAACGACAACCTCTTCGTCATTGATACATTAATATCTAAATACACTAACGCCAATAAACGTCTTTATGCATGCTTTGTCGATTTCCGTAAAGCTTTCGATAGCGTTTGGCGCGAAGGACTGCGGTATAAACTACTCAGCTCAGGAATAGGTGGGAAATTCTACAGTTTAATCAAATCTATGTACACCAACCCACAAACTTGTGTCAAAACGTCAGCCGGCCTCACACCATTGTTTGTTACTGACAAAGGAGTAAGACAAGGATGCAACCTCAGTCCAACCCTCTTTAATATATTCATAAACGACCTAGTTAATGACTTAGATAATATTGATTGCGCCCCACCCACCTTACACAATTTACTAGTATCTTGTCTGCTTTATGCAGATGACGTTGTGATGTTTTCGGAATCGGAAACAGGGTTACAATGTGCGCTAAACAAGCTGAACGCATTTTGTGAGAAATGGAACATTCAGGTAAACCTGAAGAAAACCAAAGTGATGATTTTCAACAAAACAGGAAGAACATTCAAGAACACCAAATTTTCCTTTGGCGCAGAAAATATCCAAATCACAAGCTCATATACCTACCTAGGTATAATTATGTCTTCGTCTGGCAGTTATTCTTTAGCCAAAAACAATTATCTTTAAAAGCTCGTAAAGCAATATTTAGTCTTAAACCCCTCATCCGCACCTCTTTGTCCCCCAAGGCCTTACTCAAACTCTTTGATGCGTGCATCAAATCTATAATGTTATACGCCTGTGAGATCTGGGGTAAAGATTATTCAAATGACAATTGTCCTGTAGAGATAACTCAGAACCGCTTCTGTAAAAATATTCTTGGTGTGCACAGGAATTCTAGTAACCTAGCAAGTAGGGCAGAACTTGGGTTGTTCCCAACAGATATAGATGTATCCGTCCATGTAGTTAAATACTGGTTAAGACTCAAACAACTGGACACTTTCACACACCCCTTACAAGTAGATGCATTACTCTGTCAGCAACACAATATGGGAAATAGTGGTAAGAAAAGTTGGCTACACCATGTCAAAGAAATAATTAACAATGCAGGTTATTCTTTTTTATGGAACACCAACCACTGTACTTTAGACAACAAGAGTATATGTACATTGTTGAAGAGAAGACTAACTGATATGTATGTTCAAACGTTCTTTCACCAATTGTCAGTAGATAACGGCAAGCTAAGATTTTACAAGACCGTCAAATCCGAATACTCCATGGAAAAATATCTATACCACAATGAATTCGACGAACGAGCTGCCATGTGTAAGATTAGAATAAGTGCGCATCCACTAGAGATAGAAAAAGGCCGCTATAGAAAACTACCTGTGCACGAGAGATTATGTAAATATTGTACAATGAATGCAGTGGAAAATGAAATACATTTTGTTAGCCAGTGTCCTCACTATGAGACCGAAAGAAACAGATTATTTCAGACAGTTACAACAATTTCTCCATCATTTCGTCATTTAGAAGATCACCAAAAGACTACATTTCTACTAAGATCACAAAACCCACTAATTATGCAGAATGTGGGACTATTCATTATCCACTGCCTTCAAAGAAGAAGTCGAACCCCTTAATAGCTAGAGTAGTAGTAGAAGTAGAGGTTTTTCCAGACAGATTGTTTCTGTATACTTGACTGTACACGCAATTAGCCTTCGGGCATGATTTTGCAAATAAACAATGATATTATTAATGACAATGACATAAAGACAGGAAATATTTCAAGTTTTTCCCATCCATGAATACATACTGACTGTCCTTCACACCTCTGAAACACTGCAATGGAGTGCCATTGAATTTTGCTGTTCTAAATGTTTCTATTACTTCCCCAGCCATGGCTTCCATATCTTCCAGATACTGTGTGAATAAAATATCTGCATCTGTGGGGCAAAAGAATATCTTGTCTTTGAGGACTTTGAGTCTCCATGGCATGAACTCTTTCTACATGATTTCTTTTACTGTAGTATTCCGGAAATGATTTGTGTATAACTTTGTCTACTTCTAGAAACTTCATCAGTCTAATATCCCACATCTGACAACTCACTTGCTGGTGCTTCTGCTGGGCCATTATCAACAAGGAATGTGAAGATTTTAGATTTCCTGTCTTTGGGTTTCGGAAAAATTTATCTAAAGCAGGAATTGTCATCATGTATAACAACTCGTTATAGGCTCTGGCAGTTGTGCCTGGTTCTGTTGCAGATAGGTTGATCAAAGTAACTGCTGACCCAGTTCTTGAAATATGTAAAATAGTTTCTTTTGTTATTGACATGTCTATATTGTTCAAACAATGTTCAAGTGTATCTCTCTTTGATATTTTTGTTTCTACAAAAAGATATGACATTGGTGTAACAGTATATGTCCTACTTTGGTCCCAATCATGATCTGGAAGGATTAAATCTGACCTCCAAGTTTTCCCTGACCTACCAGTGGCAATGTTTTCAACTACAATATTTTTTTGGAATCTTTAGAATCAATCATGTGATCTGTTGGGTTTTCTGCAGCTAAATCTGCTTGAAAATTTGCATTTGCCGTAGCCCAGTGTTGATTAACTACAAATTGTGGTACGCCTACCCAAGGTGGTGCTCGAAGAGAAACACAAGCATTTATCCCTCTACCATGATGGTGGTCTTTTGCTCTTCTGCAGTTAACTCTGTAGTTTTGCGTGTAATAATAACAACTTTGTAGGGAAATGTCAAAACCGGGCGGGGTACATGCAAGGATTACTTCTCTACATTGAATCAATGATGTACTGTTGTCACGTGATCTATATAATGTTGTATTACTCAAACGTGGATGTGCTTCGAGCCCCCCACCCCACCCCCACCTGTCCCGGTTTCACTAAATTGACCAAAGCATTTTTCTATAATGTCGGGTAATTCTGGAAATGAGTCTGTCTTTAATTTTCTTCCTCTACCTTCTTTAATTGTTGTTGCTATGGATGTTTCATAATTCTTTCCTCCTCTTACCCTTAACAAAAGTTGATACTGTTGCATGTTTGTCATGTCATTTCTTAAACCACGGCATGTGTTTTCCAACTTACCATAGCGACTAGTTACTTCACGGTACTTACCTTCTGCGGTTTTAATCCCCCTTTGGTTCTGTAGTCCTAACAACCTCTTACTAACGAAAACTTTGCTAGTAGCTATACACATCATACCTTTTGCTGTATCCCTATCATGTTTCGAGCTCATGGTTTTTAGTGCCCATGGCAATGTTTTCTCAAGGCGGTTGGCAATGTAATTATTAACTGTCATTTTTACATCAGGTTCATAACTATTCCACATAGTTATTATCTCATTTACATTGTATCTTTCATTTTCAATGAAGCAACCCTTTCCTCTGAAGTATATTAGCATGAGATTAAGTCGTTTTGAAAGAGCCTTTTACAATTCTGCTGTCTTCCTCTTTCTCTGGTCATTCCTAGTATTCCATGACTCTGGGTCAACAAAATCACTGTCTATACTGCTGTCATTGGTGTCTTTCTAACAGTTAGCATATATTGATCTACATTCTTCAGTAATTAACAATGGACAGTGGTTCAGAATGTGCTTGCCTACCTCTATTGCTAATACTATTTTTGTCATTTCTTTCCTGTTACTAGTAGTGCATTGTAATAGTTTTTCTTTTAGACTCTGGACATTACTTTCTAGGGAGGCAGATACAATGTTGCTTGCTTTTGCCTCAACTATGTTTGTCTCATTAGTTACACTGTCCTGAAATTCATATGCACTGACCTCAGAATGTAGCTTAATCTGTGTTGGGGATGTATCGGATAAAGCACTACGGCCTCTCTGATAGTACAAAGACTTTAACATATTAGGGAATGGGACAATCGATGCTAATTCTGTATGTAAACCATTGTTGTCATCATTTTCAGATTTAGAACTAGCATCAGATTCAGAGTCACTGTCAGAATCTTTTCCACTCATGTAATCCTCTCTGGAGTTACGCTGCTCAAAATCTTCCTCAATGTTATCAGTATTAAATACATCTCCACCTGTCCTTTTTTTCCTCTTCAGACATTTTCCTCTCTGCAACTCTTCTCATGATATCATCCTTGAATTTATCTGTCTCAAATTCTGTCAAACATTCAATTTCTTGTCTTTGTTTGTCTTTCCCCTTCAATATTAGCCAAGAGCCTACTAAATTTTTCAATTGCATTGTGTTGTTTTATCATAAGTTCTGTAAACCCTTCCCGAACTCTGCCTTCGTTCTCATTAATTTCATTTTCAAATCAATAATTTGGGTTTTAATGGATAAGGTATCGGAAATTTATGGCATTTGTCCTTGACGTTTTTCCAAAGGTGAACGGTGCAGCGGTAACCTTTTGCATTCAGAACTTTTACTTCTAAAGATTCTAGATCTATCAAGTTGGTTTCCCCATCAGTGCCATAACCTTTAAATGTTTTTGTAACTCTGGTTTTGTTCTATTTTCTGAAAAAGTTGGGGAATCCGGGGAATCCGATGCATCTGTCCCTTTTAGTTTCAAGTTCAAATGTATAAGTTGTTGCAAGTAGCCAGAAATCCCCACACTTAAAAGTTATGTCAGCTCCTAAAATGTATGGTGCAGAAAGTAGCAATGTCGTTGATTTGGCGTGAATTGAAAAGGAAATGGACATTTGACTGGGGTGTTCAACAAAACCTTGATGAAAGTTGTCTTCAGCTCCCTCTTCCTCCATAAAAAGGAGGGCAAGGAATACGGGATCGTCTGCTTGTGTGTTACCGGTACTACCCTTTCTTAACTTGTTGTCGACCCTTTGGAAGGTGACATCGTGTGCTTACTCCCTCGATTGAACCCACGGCTTTTGTTACTGCATAGTAGATTTTTGAAGGACCTGCTATAGGGTTACCCTGTTTTGTCTATAAACATTTCAATTGTGCTTGGATTGCAACGGACGTATAGTGTGGAAGATTTCTTTGAGTTTCCATGTGGCTTTGACTTGAAATGACTCTCCTTTATAATATATAATTGGACAAAACATAGGGCAGCTCTTCACATTTTTTGCTCATACAACAGCCTTTTTAAGTCTATCTTCTGATCGACTTAGTGGCACTAACATTTTTGGGGACGGTACACACGCCCTTGCCAGTAATGACGGTGACCAGATATTCGCATTTCTCAGGGTTGAGTTTGAGGTTGGCCTCACGGTAGCGCTGGAACGTAGCCTCTAGGTTTGCGAGGTGGTTGGCAATGTCTTCATCGGAGAGAACAATGTTATCATCCAAGTAGGCCAGACACGTATGAGGCTGTAGGCCTCGCAACACATTCTCCATTAACCTCGCAAATGTGTAGGGAGCCGAGCAAAGGCCAAACGGAAGGCGTTTGTACTGAAACAAGCCAAACGGGATCGTAAAGGCAGTCTTTTCCCTGGCCGATTCCTCTAGAAGAACCTGCATATACCTGACCTTAGTCTATGGTGGAGAACAGTATACCATCGTCGGGATGAGAAGGCTTGCCTGTAGTAATCCCAGTCTCGAACTTTACTCATACTCTACCAATGTTTGTCATACATATATATAGGTCATTATATTCTAACCATAATTTTGCACGTAACACCATCTCCGATTGCCTCCACTCGCTGTCTGTCTGTAGATCACCCAAGACTTCATCCTCATGTCATCTCTTCGTCTTGAGACCCGTCCATGGCCAGGGAAATACCGGCTTTGCGGAAGGAACGCTGGACGATGTCAGACGGGAGGTCTTCCCACGACGCCATGAGCCATTCCAGGATGTTGGTCTTGGTTGGCGGTTTTCTGTTGCCATATTTGGTCAGCTTTACGGGCACGTCCATCATCCACTGGTTTCAGTAGGCCTTCATGCTGTCCTAAAAAGCCTTGATCTTGGCGCAGAGGTGAAACCTGGCAGAATCGCAGACTAGGAGTCGCCGTGAGCCGTCTCGCCGGCCGTGGCTTGAGCCAACTTCAGGCAACCCTATTTATCATTCCAGGCGCTTGGCTGTACCCAAACTGGGAACTGACGCCTATGTAGTATGACACGAGGCCCCGGTTTCCGCTTGCCTCTGAAGATCACGTTAAGCGGGTACTTGCTGCCACCGGCCGTCACAGCGCACACCACCGTACACAGCTTCCTTTCTGCGCCGGTTGTTTTTATCGTTTTTTATCATAGCCTTTCTTCCCAGTGTGTCCAGTCAGAGGGCATGTCGAAAGTCAGCGGGGTTTCATCCATGTTGAACACGTCGCACATCGGGTAGTCGCACTGCTCCCTCAGCGGAATCATCCTTCTCTGGAAGGACAGCACCTTGTCTTCGAAGTCTTGAGGGAGCTTCTCGGTGGCGGAGGTCTTCCTTCTAGTGCTCAGTCCGCAGTACTTCTTCAAGCAGCAGAGCCATCCGTTCGAGGCCCTGAAGGAGTCACCACCGCCGGAGAGCTTCTTGGCCTGTATCTTCATCATCGTGCCGTTGACCGGCACGCCTTTGTCACGCAGGCCCTCCAACCACTCCACAAGGCTGCGGTCCTTCTCGGGGTTAGTAACTTTGCGACCTCCCCCGTGCAGGCGTTTCCCTTCGACCTCGGTGCATTGGCGATCTCTCTCCACCTTGTTGTAGATAACTCTTGGTTGTCTCGCGGGTCCTTCACCTACCGGAGTGGTTATGGCCCTGGTTAAAGGTATCCCACTTCTGCACAACACAATGTCGAGGAATGGTCCGACTTGAATGTATAAACACTCTTTTGCCTATTCTACAACAGCTACTGAGACCACACTACACTGCAACGTGCTACCTCTCTCCTGTCCTGTCCAGGCCTGGTCTGCTCCCCTAGCGTCACCTACTGATAACCTAATCTGGGCCAATCCAAATCTGATGGGGGATCCCATCACACCTAGCATACTGATTTTTTTTTGTTCATCAGTATATCTAAACTTATCCCTAAACTCTTCTGGTGTCATACAGGGCGAACTCTAAGCATGCCATAATCTGGTATGCCATATATCTGTTCCTTTATCATACAAGTGGCTGCGCAAAAGGAAGAAGAGCACACCTCATTTGTTCTCATCTTTACCTCCATGAAAAATGGAGGTATTGTTTTTGGCGGGTCTGTCTGTGTGTCTGTGTGTGTGTCTGTGTGTGTGTCTGTGTGTGTTTCCGCAACTTTGTAGTCAGCATAACTTCATAACGCCTTTATGGATTGTGATGATATTTGGTATGCTGATAAGTCTTAGGAAGACAAAGGTCAAGGTCAAATATGGGCCTCCTGGTGGATGACCTTGGTACTGCAGCAGAACTTCCGGTTTTTGTATCTTTTGTCCTGAACATGCTATGGTCTTGACGTTTTTGGTGACAGATAGTCTTTTCCTGTCAGGAATAAGTGGTGTGAATTTGGTCCCCCTAGCAGCTTGTTCTGGAACTGCAGGGCACTTTCTGGCGAAATCTTTAAAAGCCAATAAGTCCAGATAGGAACAACGTATTTTCATCATTTTTGGTGTGTAGGTAGGTGAGAGAGAGTTGTACATAATCAAATGCAAATTATGCAAATGATGACTTAATTTGCATAATTAATGAGAACATTCTTTAATTACCGTGTTTTATGTAATAGTACTTTTATACATGTAATCTATTTAATCTGTGGCAGGCGGAACATCAACAAATATCAATTATGCAAATGATGACCTAATTTGCATAATTAATGTGAAAATTCTGTGACTCCTTATTGGTGAATGATGGGACTTTCATACCTTGACATGTGTAAGTTACTTAAAGGTTAACACCACTATGCATATATTATGTTAATGTGGAGGTCATTTGCATAATTAATGAGGACATGTTGAAATGTATGACAAAGCAAGCCCATATTTCATGGAGGTATGAGATCTCGGAACTCTTGTTGGAGGTTGGACTACCCTGTCAGTGTGACTTTTCCATAGTTGAACCACACTCAGGTAGTTTTTGACAGCTTATTTCTGGTATGTTTACAATGCAAGTCTATTGGGCTTGGAATTGGTACGCATTCCCCTTAATTGTAGAAGTGGGAGGGGAGGGAGTGATGGCGGCAGTCGACGATTAAAGACAACAGCGAAGTGTGGAGCAGACGTTTAATGCAGCATTCAACAAAGGAACTATAATGGCGGACAGGGTCATGATTTTATTTCTTTTGTTTGTTTTCATTTTGGATGGAGGCACTCCCTGGGCTCCTTGTTCTCTCCCGGCGCTCACACTTTGTCCTCAAAGAAGTCGTCAGCATCGGTCTGTTTGGTTGGGCGGTTGTTGGTGTTGATGTGCCCCGCCCCATCCTCTCCACCAGGGTAGGCGTCTCGCACAGCCCCCCGGACCTCCTCGCTGTAGAGGTAGTACGTGCCGGGGGGGGGGGCGGTTAGTCCCTGCATGTAAATTAGAAATTAGTTTGTTTTTGATCCTAGTCATATGCATGTGAAAATACTTACTATTTCTTGAAAAGAGGTTGGCTTAGGCAAGTCCTTTTTTTTCAGAAATATAGCCGCTAATGTAACTTCTACACTAAATGAATGAATGGATGAATGACTTTATTTCAGGAAAAAACCCATAGTACAGACAGGACCACATAGACACTAAACACACAACAATCTATATACATTTTTAAAATACGTGTTCCTGAATTGGCAGTCTGATCTCAAAAGACAGCATATAATGCTATTATTGGTGGCGTATATTCTATTGATGAAAAGCATAACACAATTCCTGCGTCTAGCATCGAATGTATCGGTCGAGAGGTGTACAAACATTGAACTGGCACTACAACCTCTTGGCAACTTAAGGAGAATACGAAAACATTATTGTATGCAACACGACACTTAGCTAGTACACTCGCATGAACAGAGTTCCATAACTGGACTCCAAACAACTGAGAACAGTAGGACATAAACAAAGTCTTTTTCACAACGGGCGAACAATGATAGAATTTACGATTTATACAATTGGTATGGCGATATAGGCGTCTAATTTCAGCTCGAACACAGTCATTGTCACTTAACTTCACATTTAAAT
>NW_017804351.1:0-2414 GCF_001625305.1 Branchiostoma belcheri
AAACCTGGTTATTGGAACGGAAAATATCAAACAGGTGGAAGAGACTGTGTTACTCGGTCTACATATGGATCAGTCCCTTACATGGAACTTGCATGTCAATGACATACTTGTTAAACAATCAAGGAACATTGCGCTTGTGCGTAGACACGCATGGGCCATGTCATTCGAAGTCTGTAAAGTTGTTGTTTGTGCAATCGTTCTATCACTTGCACAATACTGTTTACCAGTGTTATCCAATATGTCTGCTTCAAACACCCAGAAATTGCAAGTTGTACAAAACAGAGCCTGTAGAATAATCTGTATCTGTATCTGTATAGCCGGTATAACCGCCTTTCGGCGTAACACACCAGCTTCGCAGGCACGCGGCGCGGCGGCAGCTGGCTATATTACACCGATCGACTTATATAACAAGTTATATAACAAGTTTATTAAAAGTCCAAAGGAGCTCGCGGGCAAAAAATTGCCCGAATTACGTCCTCGTTACATAATTCATTGAAACAATGAACACATTACAAAATTTTACATTACAAGTAACGTTACACGTAGGATATCTTTAAAAAAACAGCATCTCAATTACAACCTAAATCGATCCATAAAGGCAAAGCGAGCACACTTAGCATTACATATACACAAAGTAATTACTGTGTATCGAGTGTTGGTCTGTTGTTATACAACCGGATAGCACAGTGTAAGAAGGAATTGCGCAGTCTCTTTGTACGAGCTGGAGGCAGACTGATCCTCTCAGCGTTTCTCAGGGACAGTCCAGTTGCTGCAGACCTAGTGGGCGGAACCAAGTCGTGTAGGGGGTGGTCATCTCGCAGCATTCGCTCAAACAGGTGCACTGCTGCCTCCTCCCTCCTCGTCTTCAGTGTGGGCAGATCAGGTACGCTCCGACCTCCTCCCAGGGAAATGATGCGGAGGGCACGGCGTTGGACCCTCTCAATGGCCATTTCTTGCTTCTTGCCGCACCCTACCAACAGCACATGACAATATTCGAGGACAGGTCTTACAAGTGCCAGGTAGATTTGCACTAGATCCGTGACACTAGTGCTTGCTTTGTGAGCAGATGCAGGTAGTGCAGTCTCCGCGATGCCTTGCTTGTCATGGCGGTGACTTGCTCGCTGAATGAAAGGTTTCTATCCAGGATGAAACCAAGTCCCTTCGCCGATCCGACCGATGGCACAGGTTGGCCGCCCAGGGTGATCGATGGAGGAATGGGAACAGATTTACTGAAGCAAATCTGTAGGAGCTGGCTTTTGGAACCATTCAGGATCATCCTGTTTTCCTCCGCCCAGCAGTCAAGGTGAGAAGTCTCCTCCGCCACGGTTGTATCTAGGTCGGCTGTGGGTACAGCAAGAGTTCTTGAGAGACCAACGTCGTCTGCATACCCAACGTTTGTGGTGTCATGATGTACAGTGGTGCGCGAACTCATAAAGAGTAGAAACAGGTAGGGAGAGAGGACTCCGCCCTGTGGCACACCTGACGTTAGGGTACGCCAGGCGCTGGTCTCGTCGTCCAAGACAACTCTCTGGCGGCGGTTCTGAAGGTAGCTGAAGATCCACCTTTGCATACGTGGGCTGACCTGAATGTCCATCACACGTTGTAGCAAGAGAGCGTGATCCACACGATCAAATGCCTTGCTCATATCAGCAAAGATGGCTCTGACTAGGGTTGGCTTGTTAGAGTCCAGTGCTGTAAGCCAGGTTTGGACCATTTGGACTAGAGCGATGGTGGTTGAAGAACCCTTTACATACGCGTACTGGTCCTTGATGACAGGTAGGATGGATGGAAGTAGCCTTCTCAGGATGCTCCGTTCGAGGAGTTTGGCCAAGACTGAGAGGAGTGACACTGGCCTCATGTCCTGGGCTCGAGATGCACCGGCACATTTGGGCACAGGGACAACGTTTGCCGACTTCCATGCCAGAGGTACAGTTACACCTAACTTACACCTAACCCTTGAACTTCTAACTCTAGACATTGTTTAAAGCTATCTATTGACAGTGCCCCTACTGTACTTGGTGACAGTGAGTTCCACTCTGCGATAGTTCTAGGAAAGAATGAATTCTTGAACACCTCAATCCTTGGTTGATAACTCTGGTACTTGAATGCGTGGCTATTTCTTGTTCTCTTCTGGGCTGGTATTAGGTACTTAGTAGTTGGGACATCCACCAGTTTATTAGTCATTTTGTACATCATGCATAGTCTAGACATCTTTCTTCTGTCTTCAAGTGAGGTCCACTGTAGGTTTCTTTTCATTTCCGTGACACTAGCACCTCTTACATAGTTGTTCATACAGAATCTTGCAGCTTGATTCTGTACCCTTTCCAATTTGTCTTTGTCTTTCTTTGTATATGGATCCCATACTGTCGCAGCGTATTCTAGGTTCGGTCTTACAAGTGACGTGTATGCAAGTG
>NW_017804351.1:3651-16601 GCF_001625305.1 Branchiostoma belcheri
GTATATTGTAGAATGTAGTATATTAACTTTAAATCACGTGGTACTAGTTTTGTTGGGTTCGACTTCTTCTTTTGAGGCAGTGGGAGACGAATTACCCTCTTCTTCTATAAAATGTGTTTTTTTTTTAATTTATTTTTAGTATTAAAACTGTTTTCTCTTGGTTTGGGATACTGGGAAAGTAGGGGTGAATTTTAGACACTATGGTGAATAATTGGTTTCTGATATCATCATAAAATGAACAATTAGAGATGAAACAAGAGTTCCGCGATCTCATACCTTCGCCAAGTGATGTTAACCCTTGCGGTTGACGAATCATACAATGTAATCATCGATTTTGTAAATAAGAGCCCAATTTGCATGGATTATATCAGTTGATCATATTCAATCTCCACCCAATGACAGCCTTATTTTAACAAAAAGGCTATTATAGCACTTCTTCATAAATTATGCAAATGAGGTCATGATTTGAATAAATTATGTTTATTGCTGTTCAGCTTCACTTAACTTCCAAATGTGGCAAGTATGCAATTCCCAACAGTTACAACTATGAAATTATAAAAATTTACCATTAATTATGCAAAGTAGGTCCTCATTTTCATAATCTATATCCTCAGAAGTTTTATCTCGTTCTCAAGTAGATGTCACAAGTGTTTCATAGTTCTATTATCGAACAAAGCAGATTTATAGAATTTCCTCATTATTTATGCAAATTAGCTCCTGATTTGCATTATTGTCATCTGATTATGTTAAGCATCACTTCAACTACCTACATACTAAAGATCATTACAATCCGTCAACCGGTTCTTGAGTTATCATCCTCCGAAATGTTTACAACAAATGCTCCTGCAGTTCCAGAACAAACCGCTAGGGGACCCAAACTCATGTCACTTCTTCCCTACCCCAAGAGCTATCTACCAACCAAAATTCGTGACCCTAGCATGTCCAGATCACGAGATATCAAAACCGAAAGTTCTGCTGCATTACCTAGGAAAGCCGCCAGGGGGCCCAAAATCTAATCATTTCTAGGTCTTATGAAGACCTACTCACCTACCAAGTTTCATTCCAATCCAATTTCACGTCTTACTCGAGTTATCTGCTAAACCACACACACACAAACACACAGACAAACGCTACTGAAAACATAACCTTCTTGGCGAAGGTAATGAGCAGACTCATTCCTCTTCGTCAATCTCTCTAGCATTCGTAGACACATTGTCAATTTCAACACCCTTTCTGACAGTGCTAAACAGCTTTTAGTTTTTCGCGGTAGTTTGTTCTGTTCCCATGACATCAACTGTAAAATTATGTTGGTCACATAAAACTACATCAAAGAAACAAAACGCTTTTTAGCTATTATGTTTCCTGATTTGCTTTCTTTTCTTCTAGATCTGCGATGGGAGGTTTGACTCACGCCTCATCTAGGTCTCTTGTGAAACCACACTTTTTCAAGCGTTTCGTAAATTACCTTTATTTTCATTGTAAAAGTGGATGTCTTCAGAAAAGAAGTCAAACCCAGTAGTTTTTACCAGTAGTTTATTAGTAGTTATCAGTAGTTATACCATGTTTCTTCTGTTCCTGCAATTAGCCCTCGGGCAAGAATTTGCAATAAACAAATATTAATATAAGTTGTGCCTACCTTGAGTTCGCTGTCACTAACATGTATCTGTGTCCTTTCATTTGTATTTATTACTGTTTTTCTGAATAAAAAAAAGTTTTGGGACGTCGAAAAGAGCAAGATGAAGATGTCCACTCCCAGGTTCATCGACAAGCATGGCATTGTGGGAGTGACGAGTGATGCAGGGTACGTGGTGTACAAACGGGAGGGCAGCGAGAACGAGGTGAATGTATGGAACTCAAAAGACGGCAAGGACGTCCGAAATATCACTGACAAGGACGGTGAGGATTCATTTTGTTTATCAATCTTGATGGGATTTCTTTAAACATTCTTTAGTGTGTCTATTTTTTTTTCAATTTTGTGTCAGCAACTCAAAGCGTCGTGTGGCGTAACAGCTCGACTCGGAACCAGAAATCCCGGGCTCAAGTCCTGACATGCCCTTGGGAAAGGCTTTCCTAACCTAACTGCTTAGTTAGTTTAGTTAATTGTCTTAACTTAATTGTCCTGTCCTGTGTTTGTCCTATGCTTTGGTGGTGGCAGAGAATAAGTTCAAATAACTTGAGAGTGACGTCGTCATGTCTTGTCATGAAATGTTGGAATAAAAAAAAACTCAAAGAAACTCAATGCTTGTGAATCTCTATTTGTCCTGCTACAGGCTCCGTAACATACCTGAGGATGATCAGAGGATCACTCACGACAATAACTGTGTGGTGACTGGACACGAGGCAGGTTTCATCAAGCTGTGGAACCTGAACACGGGCCAGTTTATACGGCAGCTGGACCAGGCTACAGGTGGCATCAGGTGCTTCTGGATCACACGTGGCGACAGGTGTGCAGCTGTCAGAATTACTTTCACTACGTTGTTTACATTTTTTTCATCCATTCCATACTGGCGAAGCAGGATGCTTATTAAAATAGCTACTAGTACTAGTGCAATGCGGCTTCGCGTATGTAGAGGTTTGGTTTTTCCTTTAATACCCACGATCATGATAATGATCATTCTGGCATGTAACTCATGAACACCTGAGTGAAGGGAGGAAAGTCGTGTAAAGTGCCTTTCCCAAGGGCACAAGGATGGTGAAATGACAGGATTCGAGCCCGGGAACTTGGTTCTGAGCCGAGCATTCTGCCGTTGAGCCACCCGACCCCATTATACAGCCTTGTTTCAAATGTCAAATACAAAAAAATACTTTATACTTCACATCCCAGCATTACCATCAACAATTATGAATATTTATTTTCTGTCATAAAGGTACCTGGTTGCAGTCACAGACAACAACTCCGTGTCATCCTGGGACATTGTCTCGGTGACGATTTTCTGGACCCACAAACCGTACTGTGAGGGGAGAATCACCTGCGTCACCATGACAGACTATCGGAAATACACCACAATCGGCACGGATATGAAGGAAACCCTTGTCCTCAAGCAGGACAAAATTCTCCACGTTCTAGTGGGCCATCAGAGCCCGCTGACGTGTCTGAGTGTCAGCCATTACCAGAAGCTGTTGGCATCAGGGTCGGCGGGAGAGATCATGCGGGTGTGGGAGTTAGACACGGGCAGACTGGTGCACGAACTGTACGCCAAGACTCCCGTCTTCAAAGGGATCGTTTGTCTGTCGTTTAGTTACGACGACGAATACCTGCTGACCGGGGGCCACGACAGGTCACTCAAGATGTGGGACCTCCAAACAGGTGGGAGTTTACGTTGTATAACTAGGTTAAAACTTATTTTTATCTTACAACATGTGCAGTCAGTTTGGATTCTTAGAGTTCAGTACATCTTCATTTTCCAGTGTTCATGTACAATGAAAAACAGTCGCATGCTTTGATTCTACTATTCAACTGCCTTTTTTTAATATCTCGTTTTTATGCAATGGCAATGTATTAAAAAAACAGTTTTAATGATTGTTGCGTACACGTCCTCGTCAATATCTTTCTTGAAACCATTTTGGTAGATAGCTGTTATCAAACACAATAAAGATTTTAAAGACATATTTTTTTAATAATTACATATCGTTTTTACATAACCAAGGAAATAATGCCTGACTTTGTAAAGATACTATCTATATCAGTCTTGCATAAAGACTTTCATATTGTTACAGGAAACATGTTGACTGCCCAGTACGTGTACGCTACAATCACCAATATATCGTGGCGAATCGCGACAATGTCGTCCTGACCACCAAATTTGGCTACGTCATTGTGGATGACATCCTGCTTCCCGGGACGTGCCCACTTCCAATGGAGGGGGGTGCAGGACCTCACGGAAAAGATCACAGTGCGAACTCAAATGGCAAGCACAACAAGAAGATGAAGAAGAAAAGTTGTTTCCGTTGTCAGATTCTGTAGAATTTCAAAGGAACGGTGCTCAATCAACATTGTACATATATCTTTGTTTTTCAACCTGCCTTTTAACCCCAGAATTACAGGTTGATTCAAAACTATGTCAGTGAATAAATAGCATATGGCTTTTTCATCTCAGAACAAGAGAAATGTGACAATGGCTGTATATTCAGGAGGGCCTGCAAGGGGGGGGGGGGAGCCGCGTACACTATACGACATCCAGTAGATTTCTAGCGGGAACCAATCATAGGGCTGCTGACAGGTCACCGACTAGCGGCTATTAGCACCTTGTTTCGTGTAAATGCCATAAACTCAACCAGAGCGCGTAATTGTTTCTTGTTTACATCAGTACTAAGTACTAGTACTTTCACAATCAGTTTGTAAAATCATACGTTAGTAAAATCTACCTAATGAACAAATCGAAACGGGACTGTAGACATGAAGTTTTACACATTCAAATGAGTCTGCACCAGCGCTAATGGAGCGACCACTACGGGAAGGAACGGATCTTAACGAAGCCGAGATTTGTGAAGCAAACGCAACCCATCGAAGACGGGCCGCCAAACACAAAAATGGAGGAAAATGACAGACAACAAGACATTATCTATCATTGCCATCTCTGTGAATTCCTTAAAATATCTACTGTTAGTTTGTGTAACATTACGTAGTGCTACAATCTGCGTAAAAAGTGGGCTTCATTGCGTGTTATCTGGTAAGTCGTGATGGTATTGAAAACTGTTTTGTTGTGCCGTTGTTCTACAAACAGCCAGCAGAAGTATGAAGATACCTCTGAGTGAGTGAGTGAGTGAGTGAGTGAGTGAGTTGTTCTACAAACAGCCAGCAGAATTATGAAGATACCTCAATACACATGCTACAAACTAAAGAAATGGCAGTCCTACGAAAATTCTCTTGTTTAATGTATAAGCGATTCTTCCTATAACGACGAACAATGGGTGTGAAGTACGTGTTTTCGCACATCTTGTGCCACCGGATCGGTGGTAATTGGCTACGTACTCTACACGTGAAGGAACCGGGTCCGTGGGCCTTGATAAAATATTCATAAGTCGGTCGCCGCTAGAAATCTACTGGATGGCATTCAGTGACGAGCGGGTCCCGACAACGCTCTACCCTGAATTCGGACACCTCTTGATTACGCTTTACGATAAATTCCAAGTGGCTACAACGCATTACGTAGAATTAAAACGGTGAATACGCAAAATGCAAAGAGCGGTCCGTCTACGCTCTACGTAGAATTAAAACGGTCGATTACGCTCTACGGAAAAGGGCTTGCGGGCCTTAATATTGTTCATCTTATGATGAACAATATTATTAATTGGAAATCGAGGCCTTATGGCCACACCAATTTAATTTCTTGGTTAACGGATTTGCAAATCAAAAATTAAAAATTAAAAATTCAGAATCAACTGCAAAATGCTCATATTTTGCCCTAAACAGTTGCAAACAGTCCTAGTTGTTACAGTTATGCCATTTTTCAATGCAATGGTATCATTAAAAGTTCAAAATTCATTGTTAAAATTTTGAACCAGCCTGGTGTGTTGACTTCATGGCTCCTAGCGTACCATTTTGGGCCATAATAGGATGGCTTGGCCTGTTTTTATTATTTTTTTCGCCCGCCCGCTCCTTTATTTTTCTAGAAAAATCCGTTAACCAAGAAATTAAATTGGTGTGGCCTAATAATGCAATGACAGTACATGTTGTACCAAAGTAATTGCTAAATCTAGCACTACTGCAACTACATCATTACATAATTATGTAGGTGGTATTCTCATTACCTTCATTGCATGCATTTGGAAAGATATTTATATAAACCTTGGAAACGTTCTAAGCTTTGAATAAGAACGGATGTGTCTCAATTTCCCCTCATACCTTCGCCAAATGTTAGTCTTCATTACTGACAATTTGTAGATTATTCCCCGATTGTGCAAATAGGATCCTCATTTTCATGAATTATATCAATTTATCATATTCTCAACCAAAAGACAGTCATGTATTAACAAACAATGCCATTCTAGCATTTCCTCATAAATTATTGAAATGACGTCCTGATTTGAATACATCATGTTTACTGAACTTTCAAATTATGAAGTATGAAATTCCAGGCAGTTATCATTACATAGTTATAAATTTTTCTCATTGATTATGCAAATTAAGTCTTCATTTACATAATCAATATCTGCCTGTTTATCTCTCGTTCTCAACTACCAATGTCACAAGCTTCAATAGTCCTATCATGGAATGCAGCTGATTTATAGAATATCCCCATAAATTATGCAAATTACATCCAGATTTGCATAATTGTCAGATAATTATATCAATCATTACGTAAGCTACCTACATAACAAAAATCACGACGATCCGTCAACCGGTTCTTGAGTTATCCTCTTTCGGATATTTTCAAACAGATAGCCCTGCAGTTCCAGAGCAAGCCGCTAGGGGGCCCAAACTCACGACACTTCTTTCCCAGCAAAAGAGCTACCTACCATCCAAATTTCGTCACCCTAGCATGTCTAGATCATGAGATATCAAAACCGAAAGTTCAGCTGCAGTACCATAAAAAGCCGCCTGGGGGTCCAAAATCTAATCATTTCCAGGTCTCATCAAGACCTACCCACCTACCAAGTATCAAGACAATCCATTTAAGCCTTCTCAAGTTATCGTGTCCCGTATTGAAGGTACTAAACAAGAGCTCTGGGAAGTGTTTATCATTATGAACAAACATAAACTGGATCGTCTTTCATCAGTTTCTATTACATTTTGTACTTATTGCACTTGTTTCAAAATCCACTAAACGGTGATCAAGCTCTAACCCTCGCGGTAACCTACATTCAACATCTGTATTTCTTACTTCACCATTTTATAATAATATGTCAGTCAGTCTCTAGAGACTATGACTAGCTGCGCAGGAAAAATGGGGAAAATATTGAATAGACACAAAGAATTAAAGCATTTTCCCATTAATCATACAAATCAGGTTTTCATTTACATATAGTTAACATAGGCAAGGCTCATCAACACCATCTTCATCCCAACCTTAACCTACCAGTGCCAGACGTGGACTCTGAACAAAGCCCAGCAGAGGAAACTCACCACATGTGAAATGAGATGCCTCAGAAGAGCAGTGGGGAAAACTAGAAGAGACAAGATCAGAAACGAGGTGATCAGGGAGATGGTTGGCTCCACCAATGTACTCAGGTACATTGAGCACCAGCACATCAAGTGGTTTGGCCACCTCGTCAGACTGCCACCCTCACAACCAGCCCACAGAGCCTACAACATCCAAGGGTCAGGACGGAGGGCCAGAGGGAGACCCCGCCGCCGCTGGATAGACGGTGTGACGGAGACCCTGAGCGCCCATGGCCTGACACCGCAGCAAGCCACTCGACTTGCCCAGAACCGCCTTCTCTACCTCCCCGCGACGCCCCCATAGAGGTAGAAGCGGCCGGATAAAGTAAAGTAAGTAAGTAAGTAACATCGTGTGGGATCGTGTGGCGCAACGGTAGCGTGCGCGACTCGGAATCAAGAGGTCCCGGGCTCGACTCCTGACATGCCACCGATCTTGTGCCCTTGGGAAAGGCACTTTACACGACTTTCCCCACTAGACTCAAGTGAAAATGAATATTTTCTGTCCAGTGTTTGTTTCTATGTGTGGGACACAACACCAGCAACAGCTGCCTCTGTTCCGCGTGTATTGCACTGTTGCAATTTCAATAAATCAAATCAAATCTGATTATGTTCCTCTCATCGCAATCACATGTATCACTGGGTTTAATAGTCTTGGAACGAAAAAAAATGTCAAAAGTTAACATACATCACGATGCATATATCATGTTAATGCATGTTTATGTCATTTGCATAATCAAAGAAGAAATTTACATTTACATATGAAGCCCATATTTCCTGGAGATATGAAGTCTCGGAACTCATACCATTTTGAATGAATTATTTTTAAGTAAAATTTCCTTATTTGTTTGTTTAGTCATACTGGGTGGTACGGCACTGTACAAGGGTGACCACAGGTGTGACGGAGATCTCGCACCCCCTGATTTTGCACCCCCCCGGGGCGAGATCACTAGCGATCTCGAACCCCCGGGGCGAAATCGCTAGCGATCTCGCACCCCCAAGCTAGTGTTTTCGCACCCCCCAAACTAGTGTTTTCGCACCCCCCGGTGATCTCGCACCCCCCGCCAAACATTTTGAAAATTGTTCTGTCTGCCCGGTATATAGTTATGGGTTCACCACAAAGTGGTGAAACCATATTGCTTTTTCTCATGATTCTCCTCCTTCTTCTCCTCCTGCCATTTCTTTAAATGGATTCAGCTTCTTCATTTGGGGGCCTAAGGACCTGAAATTTGGTATGGAGGTACAGTAGGCAAATACCCCCAGGCGTTTTTTTAATTTTTGTGATACAGGCTTTTAGAATGGTTTTATTTGAGTTTTTTGGCTGTATTATAGCAAATGTATTACTGAGTTAGTGTGCAGTGTTACCAGATTTGGGCATGAGTCATCACAATGGAATGCAGGGCATCAACCAATAGGCATGCAGCTTTCCTCTATTCTCCTTGCTGATTGGCTGTTGGAATTTAACAGGCTTAACTTAATTAATACCTGCACAGAGCCATTCCATACTGACAGTAGGTCTGTATTCAAGTGTTTTGGTAGGTATTTTAAGCTTTCCTGCTCCAGCATTGGAATGCGGGGCATGAACGCTTCTTTTTTCTTGAAATCAACAGTTTGCATTATGCAATTAAAAATCCTAACCAATAATGTAGGGAATAGCTATCCAACTGTTGTAGTCTTAGTTGTATGTTACTTCATACTATAGTTATATCAATGTAAAGCATTGTTTTCCCTTGTGTTTCTCATTCTTTCCCTGCCATGTCGTAAAATGTGGTGAAGCCATTGCTGTATTTGCTCCAAAGCAAATGTCGGCCTTTCTAGTTGAAACTGCATTTTAGTGTGATAAAACCATACTTTAATGTTGTAATCGAGAGTTTTTCAAGTTTCCCTGGACTAATGTGACGTATTTCAGCACAGCGCAATAATGGTGACTGTGCCCAATGATTGGTTGCAATAGTGTCCCTTAGTTCCAAGAAGAATGTGTGATTAATTCAACGTTATGTCATTCTTCATTATTGATTTTTTAAAAATCATTTTTAAGACATGACCAATATTTCTCTGCTTTAGCAACCACAACATTTTAATCTGGTAAGCTGATCTATGTCATAGATCAAGTGTAATAGATTGACATTCCTGAGGAAGAAATGACGTTTTGGTTGAAATATGCGCCTAGAAATATGGAGACAGTCAATTCGTAAATACTAACCCCCCTGTACACACCCTGAAGTTTCCCATTGACAATACATAGGCCTATTTAAGGTTATTATCAGGATGGGAGATTTTAGTAACAGCTTTGTCAAATATGCATTCTAAAATATGGAGATGGCCTACCTAAACCCAGAAATCACAAAAGTTTGACAATTGTTGAGTTCTACCCCCCTGTACATACCCACTGAATTATTACCATTGATAAAGCATTCGCCTGTTATAAAGCCATGCTAGCAACAAACCTGTTTCCCTGTTGCCATGGCAACACAGACTATTAAGCTAAAACGTGACAAAATGTGTCTTGAAGGGTGTTGGACTATGTCATTACACACACCGTGCAAAAGAACCAAGGGGATGCTGACATTGCTCACTAAGTTACACCTACATGTAGACATAGTAAAAGTGGCCTATGGGGGGGGGGCAAAAGTTCAAGCATTGTCAGCATCCCCATGGTTCTCTCTGCACGGTGTGTGTAATGACATAGTCCAACACCCTTCAAGACACATTTCAGTCAAGTTTTAGCTCAATATTCTGTGTTGCCATGGCAACAGGGAAACAGGTTTGTTGCTACCATGGCTTTATAATAGGCGAATGCTTTATCAATGGTAAAAATTCAGTGGGTATGTACAGGGGGGGTAGAGCTCAACAATTATCGAACTTTTGTGATTTCTGTGTTTAGGTAGACCATCTCTATATTTTAGAATACATATTTGTAACCACTGTGAATTACGAAGGCCGTAACAGAACACATACGGGGTGAACAAATCGATTGAGGGGGTGCAAAATCGCTAGCGATTTTGCACCCCCCGGGGGTGCAAGATCACCAAAGGGGTGCGAGATCACTAGTGATATCGTTCCGGGGGTGCGAGATCGCTAGTGATTTCGCTCCGGGGGTGCGAAATCACTGGGGGTGCGAGATCTCTGTCACACCGGACAAGACAGTTCAGCTGAACCCATGGGATGAAATGGCTAAAGTGTCCGACACCATCCCCACGCTGTTGTAGAAAAGCATTCTTACCGCTACAATAGCTCAATCAGTAAAGTGCTCGCTTTGTAACCGGAAGGTCGTGAGTTGAAACCCCGACCGGGCCATACCAAATACTTTAAAAAATGGTCCATACTGCTTTTTCTGCTTAGCACTCAGAATCTTTAACTCTACCCTGGATACGTCGTGCATTAAACTTGTTTTCAGTCAATTTTATCTCAGAGATCTATGAGAAAGAGTATAGGAAGGTCAATACACAACACTACCAGCTGGCTAGCCCCCGGCCATACTGCTTGCTCAACGGCTACAGAAATTGAAATTTTTCTTAATTTTTTTTTCTTGCTGTGTTCTAACTCTGCCATGGATACGTCGTGATTTAAACTTGTTTCCAGTCACTTTTATCTCAGAGATGTTTTACACGAATGAACAAATTTCACTGGCTGTTACAAGGTTTGTCTTTAGGCATGGTATAACAACTCAAACCCCGTAAATCATCAGTAGCGTTGTTTGTAACCCTGTCCTTTGTACAGAAATCCGATGAGTGTTGGAAACACCATGCACAATGCCCTCATGTGAGTTAAAAGTTGTTTTGAATGTGTTAAGTTGTTATTATTAAAGACAAAATCAATTTGTTGACGATAAGATAATTTACAAAGCAAAATCTCCTTGTTTAGATTATTTTGGGTGGTACGGCATTGTTCAAGGGTGTTAGGATAAATCCATAAAAATATCCTGAATGCCCTAAATTGACTACACTTTAAAGTAAACTAGAGTTCCATGACCAAATACTTTCGCCAAATGCTATTAACCTTTACGAGTAACGAATTACAAATGTTTCACATTAATTATGCAATCAACATCCTTTATTTGTTTTACAATCTTCTAGGATGCTCAATATTACACCACTTAATCCCAGCCCAAACAGCTTTCGACTTCTCAAAAGCCATTATCGACAATTCCAGGAAGCTCTAACTCCAACTTTGAAGCTCCGCTGAAGTGCCAGAGATATATATACCCGCTAAGAGGCCCATTATTAAACTTGACACCCGTCTGACAGTGTGCTGCCCCCCCCCCCTCCATACACATCTCATGTTGTATACATACAAGATCACACTGTCTACTGCAGCACCACCGGAAGTCAACAGGTGATCTATTTTGGAACTTAACATTCGTTCCCACAGATTTATACTGAGCACATACAAACACAAGTACATGTACACACGACAGTACTGTAGGAAAACAACATACTTTCTTGTCGAGTTGGCCTGGGATTGAACTCACAATCTACCAAAAGCGAGATGATTCACCACTCTACTCACTTGGCCATTGCACCAATATCATGTCCCACCAAAAACATCAATTATACAATAGCGCGGGCTGACCACAAAATATGATTATTGTTCAGAAACAACATACCAGACAATCTTTTACGATATATAATGTATTACATACAATACAAACAATGGAGCTGATGTAACTTTCCAACATACATTACATGTATTTGGCTGTTTTCCATCAAACCATCAAATGAACTTATCCTAATTCACAAAAATAACGACCTACCAGCGACAACATTTTAGCAGTTAGAAATATTGCTTCACCCAAATCATTTTATTTCATCGAATACTCCATGGAGACTGTCAAGAGCTACATATATACTGGAACTTGTGAAAAACAAGTATTCTCTGTAGTTTTGCATTTTACCTGCTGAGTTTATTACAATTGAAACATGGTTGGTTAAACTACAAATTAAAATTAAAAAAAAAACTCTTGATTTTTGAATTCAGTGCGTTACTAAATCCAACTGATGTGAACCATGTCATTGAACTATAGTATCAGTCATTAGAACACTACTAGTATATGATAGAAGTCGAACATTTTGACTACTTCAGGGTTTGTAGCAGGCTAGGAGTTGGACTTTCAATTCCTTAAATTTATTTTACAAGGAAAACTCACACAGTCAGTATTGACTTCTAAGTTTGACAAAATTGGCTAATGTATATTACAAACATTAGATTGATCCAGCAAAGAACATGAAATACACTGCTCTGTTCTCCTGCCCGCACTGTGAGCGCCGGTTCCGGGCGAAAATTGGACTCTACAGTCACCTGAGGACACACCCGACTACAGAGGGATGACAAAGCGGTTACATTGTGTAATATGAGTCTAACTAACAGTACAGGGTTTGTCCTGTCAGGGTTTGTCCTGTCTGATGTTGATGTGTCTAACAGACAGTATAGGGTATATCCTGTCTTATGTTGATGTGTCTAACTGACAGTACAGAGTTTATCCTGTCTGATGTTGATGTGTCTAATAGTACAGGGTATGTCCTGTCTAATGTTGATGTGTCTAACTAACAGTACAGAGTTTGTCTGTCTAATGTTGATGTGTCTAATTAACAGTACAGAGTTTATCCTGTCTAATGTTGATGTGTCTAACAGTACAGAGTTTGTCCTGTTCGATGTTGATGTGTCTAACTAACAGTATAGGGTATGTCCTGTCTAATGTTGATGTGTCTAACTAACAGTACAGAGTTTGTCTGTCTAATGTTGATGTGTCTAATTAACAGTACAGAGTTTATCCTGTCTAATGTTGATGTGTCTAACAGTACAGAGTTTGTCCTGTTCGATGTTGATGTGTCTAACTAACAGTATAGGGTAT
>NW_017804352.1:0-8365 GCF_001625305.1 Branchiostoma belcheri
CAATATTTTTACGAACAAAAATTTGCCTACGGTAGTGTCAGAATGACAGACATTTTCTCGCTTACTTCAGGTCCAGTGTCGTGCTTCGATATAACACGTAGCATTTTGTCAGCAGAATTTCAGTGTTTACAACACTTTAAAATACTGAGTGTGGTCTGCACGCTTGAGTGTAACACCACATACATCTGTTCATCTCTTCACTTATAATCTTAAGAATATCACGAGTCTTTCACGACATTTTTGTACTGGCAGGAGGTTAGAGTACAATACTTTCTATTCTTCACACTGCTGATACTGATATTCTACTCTTTGGCTGTGAACTTTAAGTGCAGTGTTTAAAAAAAACTGTCAGGGAAGATTTACCGTGTTCATAAAGAAAACGCAGCAGAGCTTGCTGGCATGAAACGAAAACAAGAAATTGGAGATGTCAACCCCCCTGGTATTTAGAGCGTTTGTGAATTTATTGACACTATCACAGATATGGTCTGAGGCAACTTTCAACAATCTTATAGCTAGGGTAGAAATCTTGCAGACTGAGAGATTGTAACAAGCCCTAAGTGGGTATACTACAATAGTACTGTGCGTGTTTGTGGATTCACTTCATCCAAGCCTACGGGGAAACCATTTAGACTGCCAACTTGACCTTAGGGTCAATCTGTGGTAACAAAATCTCTTCCCCTTACTACACTGAAATACCTACGAACACACAAGCTACAAACAAAAAAAAACAGTCAAAACTAGAAAGGTAACATTTGCAAAGCAAGTGCATAATGTTCACTTTCGCATATGGTCTGCTCTGTTAATTCTTACTCAAATACATTCATATATATGGTCAGACAGGAGTATAAATCCCTCCTACTATAAAATTGCAACATTATGTAACCCAACACCAGTTACCATGGTGAGAAACGTCAACAAATCAGGTCATTGGCCAGGTTAGAGGTCAGTGTTTGGAACTGGAAAAGAAGAAGAAGAAACGTAGCAAAACAATAGGTTTCCGTTCGGTAAACATAATAATACATCAGTATCCGGAGGCAATGACACGCCCTTCCCTGCGACTAACATTTGACGAAACAAATAAGCACACATGTCAGACCTTGGGTATTCCTGTTCAATTGGCAAGACATCTATCCCTACTGCAATATTAGCTTTTCAAGGGCACATATTGTAGATGTAGCATGTAGAGTACCACGATGTTATACCTCCGCCAAATGATGTTAACCTTTACGACTGACGGATCTTGAATGATTCCCATTATTTATTCAAATAAGATCATCATTTGCATGAATAATATCAGTTGATCATATTTATGAAGGCTTTTTTTTTTGCCAAACATTTTTTTTCGCACGCGCGCATCAGTTTTTGGGGTTCCCAGAGGATGTCATCCATATAATCAAATCAACATGGCCTAAGCTAGACCGTAACGCCGGGTGGGATCTCGCAGAAGGGAAAGTTTACACCAAAAGTCTAGAATGACACACTTTCTCCCAACAGGAAGGCATCTGTAGACCTGTTAACATCAACCAATGGCGACGTCAGGGCTTGAAATTCATTTTTGGGAATAGGTGCACTGGTGCAACCAACGTACTAAATTAGGTGCACACAAAAATTCGGGCGCACCATATGAAATGAAATTATTCTTACTAGAACTGCTCCTCTTCTGAGCTTGAATCTTAAATGGGAGCTAACTTCAAAATCTTAAACAAGTACTACTGTAACAACAAAGATTTATTTGTTGACATAGATTTTTCTGACACTCGTAGGCCAAGAATATCCTGTATACTACTACAAGAATATTTGGGTGCACCTGTGCACCAAAAAAAATTGGGCGCACAGCTCCAATTTTGGGTGCACTAAGGTGTGCATGCACCCAGTATTTCGAGTCCTGACCAGACATGTTCCGTTTCCCTGTAGTTAGTGTTCTCATGTTTCACCAAGGTCACAGCCGGTCCTGTGGCCCCCTCCCCCACCCCTCTCTCAAGATGGACACAGGAGGGGTGAGGAAGAGAGGAACTGCCTGTTACTGAACCAGGATTCCGAAAACCCCCTGCCACACCCTTGTCACGCACACAAGTTATGTCTTCTGTGTAAGACTTATTGTATTGGGTTCAATCGGACAGGAATTTGAACTTTTGAACGAACCCAATATTTTTAGAACCGAAGAGGATTTACGGTCTGCTAGGGAACCGAACGCAGAACCTTCAAATTCTACGTCGACATTGGTAACTACAAGAGGGGGTCGTGTGGCGTAATGGCAGAGTGCTCGACACGGAGCCAAGAGCGAGATCCCGGGTTCGAGTCCTGACATGCCACTTATCTTGTGCCCTTGGGAAACGCACTTAACACGATTTTCCTCACTTCGCTCAGGTGAAAATGAGTATTGTACTGTCCCTTGTGTCGGTGGCGGCATTAATATAAGTTGAAACAAGGGCGGTGTTTAAAAAACACACCGGCGACGTATTTTGATAATATAATAGTATAAATTTGTAACCCTTTTGATATAACTTGAGTAAAAGGAATTTTTCTTATAACGGATTGTTGTTTTAGTACTACTAGTATTTTAAAATGTGTGTGTTTTTAACACCGTATTGTATGTAGGAAGTTGTGAATGCATCAACGAATGAAATGTGTACCCTGAGCTGTAACTCACATTCGTATGGATTTATGTTTGATTATTTAGGAAGTACGTGAGTAAGGTATAGTTATTAGGAAAGAATGGTATCTGACGCAAGTATTACCAAATAAGGATGAAATTTTAATAGGTATTGCCATATATAATAGACACGCTACGTGTACACTGAGTGGGTCTCAACCAGAAAGCAGACCGGGCGCTCGTCCAAGGTTCCCCAGATATCTGGCGTCTCCATATTCCACCTAACATGTCTGACTTTCCACAGCGCCTTCACAAATTCACGGAGGCGCTGAAGGGACTTGTGCAGAACTACACCAAGGTCACAGTATGGAACCACAGACGTCTGTGGAGACGCAACCCAAACTACTTTGCGCCTCATGCCTGTAGCCTCATGCTCCCCCCGGACCCCCCTAGGAACCTCGAGATCCACTCAAGCAGTGGGAAGAACCCCCCATTCCAAATCCTGGCTACGGGCATGCGCCTGACGGCTTACACTTGTCCGATCTGGGAAACCTCCAGTATTACAAGAGTGTCCGCGGGGCTTTAGACCGCCAGCTAAAGCACATTTAAAACGTGTTCGCTTGTCCCTTGTGAACCCCTTTCCTTTCTCATTCCGGCACAATTTGTGACCGATTGGCTGGTTTCCCCTTTTCCTTCGCACACGCACGTGGTCTTGGTTTCTTTCACGCAGTTAGGCGTGTTTTGGCCGGGTTTTTGACATGAGACACATATTAATATATTTGTGACAATCTCTATCCTACATTATGCCTCGCACGTGTTGATACTATGGTTTGTGATGCAACAGAATAAAAGGTTGCATATCTCGCCAAACAAGAAATTTAAATGTCTCTTCTGTTACAGTTTATTGTGTTAGATTGCACTATATAACTAACGGTGACCTGGCCCGATAAAAGGCGTAACGTAAACAACCGGAGCTCAGTCTGACGTAAACCTTCGTGGTGTTCACATCGCGGAGAGCTCCGCTGCGTAATACTTCAATATCTAAGGCCCATTGCGCCCCACACATTCAGAGCAACAAGTATGGCATTGTATAATAGTGTATACAATAGTGTATATAATTTACGGGCAGCATCCTTGCACCGACAAGCGATACCCCGACCCGTACGGTGAATGTCGGGTCTGGACACCGTGTAGTAACCGGCATCGCTGTCTCAGTGCCCGTGTGTCCTCTGGCAAAACTTGCTGAGAGGTTTCCCGGATAACATTTCAATGCACATTGCAGTATTTACGCTATGTGGCATTGAATAAACGAATTATTGGTGTTTTCCCTGGATACATGACGAAAATATAGGTATACAAACTATGGTACGATCGTGGCCGAGAGCGGAGACCGTTACTCTGCACGGCCGACTTCGGTACAACACAGTCAATGCTCCGCTCGGAACGCCACAGACACAAATAATTTCTAAACTGTCGGTAACATAAATATCGTCATATACACATCCCCTAGTAGATACTCTGGTTAGTCTGGGTAAAGGATAACAATTAATATGAGTAGGTCACTCCCGTGGCTCCATTGTTTGATCTTCAGATGATTTTTTTACACAGAATTACTAGAAAATCTGTTCCATGTATATCTGCTTGGAGATTGTGTCGGTCGGATCTTACTGTTTACGAGGTCTCCAAGCAGATGTTCGTGGGAGGTTATAGTTGGGGTTGTCCCTTTCTCTGTATCTGTTCCATTGTTTGATCTTCAGATGATTTTTTTACACAGAATTACTAGAAAATCTGTTCCATGTATATCTGCTTGGAGATTGTGTCGGTCGGATCTTACTGTTTACGAGGTCTCCAAGCAGATGTTCGTGGGAGGTTATAGTTGGGGTTGTCCCTTTCTCTGTATCTGTTCCATTGTTTGATCTTCAGATTGATTTTTTTACACAGAATTACTAGAAAATCTGTTCCATGTATATCTGCTTGGAGATTGTGTCGGTCGGATCTTACTGTTTACGAGGTCTCCAAGCAGATGTTCGTGGGTATAGTTGGGGTTGTCCCTTTCTCTGTATCTGTTCCATTGTTTGATATTCGAGTGAATGATTACAGACTTACTGAAAATTAGTAAAACAAACATTAGGTCCCTGTATCTACTTGGAAATTGTATTGGTCGGATTTTACTGTGTGCGAAGTCTTCAAGCAGATGTTCTGGGCATAGTTGTAGAGAAAAAAATGAACACGCTACACAACATTATGATACAGTAAATGAAATAAAATATGGTTATACCTCTCTCACAAGCAAACTAAGATGACTTTGCATAAAACATTCTTTCATAAGATAATCGCGCAGAAGACTAGCTATTCTCTCTTTTTTTGAATATTTACATATCACCTTTTTCCAAAACTGTAGGACATGTAGGATGGCACATGCTTTTCTGTCATTCCGTGAGTTTGAAAGCTAAAGGCCTTTTGCCCTGCAAAATAGGGTTTTTGCTGTAAACCGGAAGGGAGACTATTTCCCAGTAAGTCCGTCGCGACAGTTGCCATAGCAACAAACCTATCTGTCTGGCTGACCACCACCACCTCTGGGTGGTCCGTGCACGAGGCACCATACATTCATTCAGTCGGTCGCCAGCTACCCGCGAGGACGTACTAAACTTTCGTTGTACCAACTGACAAACTATTTGACTTATTTGACTCATTTGCCATATCAACGATACTTACAACTGGACCCCTGAACGTATTCAACTAGTAACGCTTCTACTGTTAGACGAGACGAGCCCGCAGACGAGGCCGTACCCGCGTGGCCGTACCCCGGACCACTTGCCCCGGCCTTGTGAGAACAACTGCCCTCCTCTCCACCAGCGATAACAGACCCCCAAAACGGTGAGTTGCTTTTATTTAGGGTACACTTTTAAACAGGAGCGTTGACAGGTATCATATACAATTATAGTAGGAGTGTATTTTATGTATAGAAACCTTCCGTGTTTGGAGTCCTGATGACGACTTCACATTTCGGATCGTTCATCTTATAGCAGACTTTATAGAAGACTTACATTCTCCCCCTGTAACCACCCGGCCTGTTCAGTGGTTATTTTGTGTGGCTTGGATTGTGAAACGTGTCAATGTTTTGCGCTGGACATATCAGCCTTGTCTACAGCTGAATTCTACGTTTCTTTGACTTGAATATGAAATGTACACCTTGTTTTGAAGCAAATGTAGCGCTGGACTACTTTAGTGTTTCCCACAATAATCTGCCTTTGATGTCCATTGCAATGTGTGTGGGGGCATTCTAGACAGATAAGCCAAACTTGTCTTATTGGCCATGCATGCCCTCGATAAACTGAAACCGTCCTGCTTGTGGAAAAGGACGCGAGGAGAGAGCACATGCATGCTCTGATTGGTCAATTCCGGAAAAGTTTGAGCGTGGCCCGTGCGATACAAAGAAGGAAACCCCGTTCGGTACACTGTGCACTGGTCAACGTAAACCTAGCGGGCGAGGATCGGCTTTCGTGTCCAGCATAAATTTCCTTATGGCCCACATGGCGACATAGAACTATTTTCACGGCCAATACAAGGCATGTGGCGTGTGAGATTCTGAAACACGTGGTATCTGGATGTCTGGGAGAAGCAGGGCTGCCATTGGTCGAATTAGGTGTCAAGCTTGTTGCTGGGCAAGGGCCAAAAATAGTTTATACTAAACAAACTTCAGATTTTAGTAGCCGAGTCCTAAGGCTCAATGAGAAGCGAAATCTTCAAATAGGAAACGAAGCTACCTTCTTGCCAAAATAAGGAAGCCACTTCTTAACATATTTACAGGTAAAGAAGTAAGGTTATAAGCGTTTGTTTCCTCCTTTTCAGTTCCCGCGATAATGACACGAGGCTAATCACCGCTGTTTCCCTACAGTTGCCCAGGCCGGCGGGCGTGGAGATACGTAGCCCCTTTGCCTTCTCTCAACCAGGGATACAGACATAAAAAGGTGAGTTCATACGTACTTTTATCGATAATTCTACAGGGTGTGGATGTTTGGTAGCGTCGGCCAGTTTTGGCTAATGAAGCGCGGAAGGACTGCTACTTATGCAGTTCACAGCTGTCATGTCAAGTGTACTTTTGACGCACATTCTATATCAGCCTTGTCTTCAACTGTTTTCTACGTTTCGATGACTTGTTTAGGAAATGTACACCTTGTTTTGAAGACTCATTTCAAACCGCTACCATTTGCTGTGACGTTCGCACCACGATATGTTTTGGCCGAGATCTTTATGAGGCGCGGTGTGAGACATATTACTGTTGACTTACTTGCTGTGGATAGAGGGTAGCCATTTAAACGGGAGTTTTGTCAGGTATCATATACAATAATGGTAGGAGTGTATTTCATGTATGTTCAATGTGTGAAGTTCTGTCTATTGTTTTGTCCTGACACTAGCAACAAGCCTCACACCTTATCAGACCAATGACAGCCTTTCTTCTCTTCATACAGTTGCAATACCATGTGCCTTAGCTAGTGCGCAAGCTCTAGCTGGCAGTTGCCGTGCTAAAGCCGGGACAATCACACATGCCAGAAGCCGTGGTCACAGCTGACTCAAGCCTCCCGGTCACAGAGCTGATCATGACAACTGACTTCAGTCTCCTTTGTGTAAAATTTTGTTTCGATATTGTTGATGATGGTAGAAGAAGCATGTTGATATCATTGTGTATTAAGTAGTAGCATCGTCGACAGAAAGAAGGCAACATGGGAGGGAACCAGATCAGTAGCAGAGCCATCACGTGCAGGCTATATAATACATTGCTAGCCACAGTAAACCTTACACCAGTTAGAGATTACTGGGGTGACTTACATACGTCTGTACTACGATGATACATTGCCTGTGTTTTACGGTATCTTAGTGTATATATTGTAATGACCTATTTTATATGTATTTAGAAAACCTCGCCAATGCCGGTTCAAATCGAATCGAGGAGAATGTACACATTTTGAAAACCATGAATATGCTGAACAATCGGTGTATATGGGAGCTGTGGTACGATTGCACTCTCTAACTAACTTGTAAGAGGATGATAGTGCAAGACCTGATGAAACTCCGAACAGTTCCCTTGTAATTACTTATACAGTTCTCTGTTATTGTAGTCCCTGTTATTGGTCCGGTTACAAATATGTGTGCTGAAGTGATGTACCACTGTTATGCGGTCATACAGAATATAAAGACACAGGATTTCTACGACAAGGGACGTCAGTTACAAGAAGGAAAATATAACTCAGTTAAGACTGAAAGGGTTAACGTAGCCAGTACCATATAGTCATAGCCAGTCCGTCTTAAAAGTCTCCCGTGCCCAGTGTGCGGAAAGCCTTGTCTCTGCGTCTTTCCTTTATCCTCACAAAGTTGCATTGAAAAGAACTTGAATTCATCTGTTGATTTGATTATATGGATGACATCCTCTGGGAACCCCAAAACTGATGAGCGCGTGCGAATAAAAAAAAGTTTTGCAAAAAAGTATACTATTCACACTGCGTAATCACTGGATCATCCTTAATGAGTTATGGAGCAGTGCCGGAGTCGCGCGATGAAAACAAGTCCCTTCATATCCACTTATTATTATCAGGGTGGGGGTGTGGGGGGGGAATCAAAAGTGCCTGCTGTGTTCAAGCTGGCTTCGACCTTCCTCCCGCTCACTGCTTCAGGGACCTGTCTCCACCGCACTCCCCGGAGGGCGGATGTTTCCAGTAAATGCACAGAGTGAATGGGCTATCAGCCCCTTATATGGGGTGTGATGACGTCATT
>NW_017804352.1:12696-16578 GCF_001625305.1 Branchiostoma belcheri
CCAGTGTTCTCAGACTACTACACTGCGCACATCATGTACGAGGTGGGACCTTCACTGCTCTTTGTGTGTTGCCGCTCATCGACCGCTTATCCAGCGTTTGCATAACCGCTGCCAAGGATCCTAACCCGGGGACAACGATGCACCCAGCGTGCCAAACGTATAAGTCCCACCGCTCGTCGTGTTGACGCTTGTCGTATCCACCACCCGTGTGTGTACACCCAAGAAACGTGCCAAAGCCCACTCGTTCAGGCACAACGCCGGATATCCCATGCACGACGTAAGTCTATGTGTGTTATCACTTGACTGTTCGCCCACAAGTGTACGCCCAAAACCGTGCCAGAGACCACTCAGACAGGGACAGTGATAAAACCGCGAGCACGACGTAAAGACTACAACGTAACGCTCGTCATGCGTGTTACTACTTGACCGTCCCTTCATGAATATACGCACCAAGCCGCGCCAAAGACCACTCAAGCAGGGACAGTGACACGCCACATGCACGACGTAAAGACCACAACGTAACGCTCGTCAAGCGTGTTATCACTTTACTGTCCATTCGTGAATGTACGCACCAATCCGTGTCAGAGACCCCTCAAACAGGGACAGTGACAAACACCACATATACGACTTAAAAGTTACACCGCTTGCCATGTGTGTTACCGCTAGACCATCCTCACCCGAGTGAACGCCCAAACCGGGCCAAAGAACACTCAAGCAGGGACGGTGACGAACACAACATGCACGACGAAAAGATCACACCGCTCGCCAAGTGTGTTACCGCTCGACTGCCCCTACCCGAGTGTACCAAAAAACACTCAAGCAGGGACAGTGACGAACACAACATGCACGACGAAATATCACACCGCTCGCCATGTGTGTTACCGCTCGACTGCCCCTACCCGAGTGTGCCAAAGAACACTCAAGCAGGGACAGTGACGAACACAACATGCACGACGAAAAGATCACACCGCCCGCCATGTGTGTCTACCGCTCACTGCTCCCACCGAAGTGTACCAAAGAACACCTCAGAGAGAACAGTGACGAACACAACATGACGACGAAAAGATCACACCGCCCTCCATGCGTGTCTACCGCTCCCTGCTCCCACCGAAGTGTACCAAAGAACACCTCAGAGAGAACAGTGACGAACACGACATGCACGACGTAAATGCTGAAGTGCTGGTCGTCCTGCCAAAGGTGTCCGCGAAGACGAAATGCCGGCACAGCGCTCTGTCGGAGATACTGAAAAATACGAAACAAACATAAAACTCCCGGCTGCCTTCCGCTCTGCCGATGTCGCGGAGCCGGTTGTCTGCTAGTGCTGTAGAGCCGGTTGCTGTGCGCTCTGCAGATGTTGTAGAGCTAGGTGCCGAATGTCCTGCTGATGTTGTTGCGGTAGAGGAGCTCGCCGTAGAGGCGGGAACTGCGTCGTTGTTAGTTGCGGTCCATGTCGTCGTTGTCCACCTATCGTCTAGTGTCTACTTCTGCATGTCCTCGGTGGGTAGTTTTGTAGTCCACTATCACTGAATAGGCACAGAACAAAACAAAACTTCAGACCTGAAGCGTACCGCAAATTACTTAAAATACCCGCCCGAGGGAGCTCACACCAAAACAATCTAAACCACCCTACAAAACAACAAAATTACACGGATTCCTTAGACCATTCAAATGCAAATGCCCACGTGTGAAACCCCACATGGAAAAAACCCGCCAAGATCCTGCGGATACCACTTAAAACCGCTGCTGTAAATTTATCCCTGGCGGCGGCGGAACCTGCTGCTGCGGTTGTCGCACACTGCTGAGTACGGGGCTGGAGGACGGATACCCTGCTGTTGAGGAGCCGCCGGTCTCACTCCCTGCTGCCCGGCATCCTGCACTCCCGCGGTAGGTAGTCTTGGTGCTCGTGGCGTCATATCTACATGTGCAAACAATGTCAATTCATAAAAGACGCCAATCCCACTGCAAAACTTACACTACCCACCCGAGGGAGTCCCCACCATAGCGGGAAGAGGTGCCCCGTACAGCCAAAGGACCAAGCGGCGAACCAGCCAAGGCCTGAGACCCCACTCAGGTATCCAATCCCTGCTAAAACAATCACCACCCCAAAACTAGCAGACAAAAGAAAAATGCCTCCACCATTCAAATGCAAATGACCCAGGTGTGGAGGACCACGTGTACCGCCCGCTAACGGAAAATTCCAACACGAAAACTCACGCATCCAAAAAACCAGCAAAATTCTACACCCCAAAACCTCTACTAAGCTTGAGGTGCGAAAAAGAAAACAAAAAACAACACACTGACAGCCAAAACTAAACTCTCCCTCTAAGAAAAACCGAACTCACTCTAGAAGGCGCGCCTGCCCTACCCGCTAACCGTGGCGCCACAAAAAACACGCCGAAAATCCTGGACTCTCACTACCGTCTACACTAGCCAAACCTTGACCAAACTGGTCAGCGAGAATCCTTGCAGTTCTCCCCCAGGCACTCCGGTCTCCGCTCCGTGCTTCCTTCCTTGTCGAAACGCTGTCGTGCTGGTCGGACGGTCGACCTCCACGACGCTGCAACTCCAACCGGTCCGGGGGGATGTTTCCAGTAAATGCACAGAGTGAATGGGCTATCAGCCCCTTATATGGGGTGTGATGACGTCATTGGCGGATTGATCCAATAATTAAGCAGTGAGAAAAGAAAAGTTGCTTTCACTATGAAATCTACGTGGTCATCAAGGTTGAACAAATGGCACAGAATATGTTATGGCGAATAATCTACTCTTCGAATTCATTCTTTACATTTTTGTCTTTTTTCCTTTGATTTTGACATTCTATAGCTACGACATTGGTATCGTTTTTAAATGTTTTCCTTGCAACTTATGGTATATTTGTGCTCATTTATTAGCAACTGTTTTGCACGATTTACAGTATGGTTGAAAACTTTTTTTTTTTGGAAACGGCCGAAAATTCATGCGCGCGCGGATGTCATCCATATAATCAAATCAACATGGCCTTATGTCCAAACACATACTTTTCATAAAGAGAAGGAAACTACTAGAAAAAAAAACAACTAAACGCGGTGACATATTGGTTTATATTCAGACAATCACGACATCTCATTTGAAACATCTGACTTCAAATGCTGACCTTGTTCAATTCCAAACAATGATCCTGTCCAAGCTGTCGGAAAAGCTCCAAAGTCATTGAAAAACAGCTAAGCAGCTGGGAGGGAAGACCTCACCCGCAAGGTGTTGCCAAAAATGAATTCCCTGGGAGGGAAGACCTCACCCGCAAGGTTTTGCCAAAAATGAATTCCCTAGGGAATGCGTGCGTGGAATATTTAGAATTCCTGGCAATTCAATCGCAGTACTATACTAAGGGCTCCGCCCCTGAGGCGTCGCCAAAAACGTATTGTGATTAGGCCACAGCAAGTAAATTTTATGGATGACATCCTCCGTAGACTCCAAATCTAATGCGAGCGGGCGAAAAAAAACAAGGCGGGCCGAAAAAACAAGGTTCCCGCATTCTAAATTTTGGACTCAATCATTGTACAAATGGTTTTTATTCAGTGGGAACATCACATATACACAGTCAGCATCATATATCACTGCATCAAAGTAAGAAACAAAACTTTAAATCAGAGCCTTTTCTTGTCTCCTCTCTTCATAGTTATCTCTTATCCAAGTTCCGGCATGGCAACAGACATCTTTGCCCATTTTCGGCATATGACTTCTTTCATAGAAGGCAAGCATTTTCTTTCCAAAATCAGGCGAAAATTAATGGACGCGCTGATGTCATCCATAAAAATTACTTGCTGTGGCCTTGCTGTTGGAATACCAAAAAACTACAAGACTACCTTGCAACTCTTTATGCTATACACTTCTTGTTGCGGACAA
>NW_017804353.1:0-8478 GCF_001625305.1 Branchiostoma belcheri
AATCAATTGCCATGGTGATTGAAAAAAAACTTACAATTTCCATAATGAACTTGAAATCAGGAAGTGTACTCATACCAAAACTTCATGCCACTTATCCCACCTACTAACCCCTGTACTTGAGGACAATCTGTTGTCCCTAGGCTCGGCCTCGACAAGATCCTCAAGACCACCCTACTAATACCAAAGCCTCACCATCTCATCATAAAAAAAACAACTTTAAAGATCCGCCGCATTAGGTCCGCCAAGTTTCCTTCCCGTCATGCTAAGAAAATTACGTCAAGTGCTAATCACAATCAGACTCGCCTTTATTACGTCAAAGCCATCGCCTCTATACACTTCTGCCAAAATGAACACACAACCAGGTAGGCTTTCAGTTACTGCTCTTTCCAAACATACCGCTAGGTGTCGTCCTTACACTGTAGGCCTGTGACAGGTCCCACAATGCACCTCACTCAACTTTGACCTGCCCCATTGCATGACGGGAAACAAAATGGCGGCGCCCATAAAATCCAGGTAAAATAGAGCAGGTTTTGCTATCGCAAACCTGTAAAAAAGGAAATACTCTAGTAAGTTTGACGTGATGTCACGTGATTCAAGATGGCGGCGCCCAGCTAAAAGTTTGCGGCTTGCCGAATGTCCAGCGACAAAGTTTGTAACTAACTACCCTTAACAGTGACTTTGTATTAACAAGCCATGTTATGTTGCATCTAAGATAGCGTAGCTACTTTTTAAATACCAGTTTGTCTTTCTTCAAGCCTTAAAACCATATTTTCACAACGCTCGCTGGCACGAAGGAGGGAGGGGGAGGGGGGCGTCTGCAGAGTATCCCGGAAGTGCAAGTGCGCGCGCGGGTTTGATTTTGTCGTAATTTTGCCAGAAAGCGTTCTAGATGTGTGAGGGAAAAGGAAAATGAATGAATTTCTACACTGTACCTTTTGAAGGCAGACCCAGGTCCATGGCATATTACCTCTTGCTCTCACCCTATCCTATTGTACAATATCAAGAATTGTCAAATCTATAGATATTTTTTAACCTCGTTTCCATATATTATTATAGGGCATACAACCAAGTAATTTACATGTATTGTAAATTTCTGGGAGACTTAATTTTGTGGTAGGGGGTAAAAGGAGACATTCATAATTTTCAATTTGTGTATATCTACATACACTGTAGAATATTGTACAGTTACTGTAGTGCTCAACTTGTGATCACTTTGTCATAGAGAGTTTGCTGTAAAAACCATGAACATATAGAATTAGTGCAAAAATTTCAAAAATTACATAATAGCATTCAACAAAAAACATTTTTTCACAGCATCTTTTCTTCGTATTTTTCTGAAATTCTATTTTCAGGATCAATCTTAAAATTCAAGACCACCGGATCCAAAAACGATTTCAGTCACAATGGTTTACACCCATGAGATAGCCGTCCTGCACTCTGCATTCGTCCTAGCAGAACAACAGAGCCACACGCCTCTCCACGACCTTGACAAACCTAGTGCCAAGGTCACAGCTTCTCAGCTCCGGCCAACCTGTCAAGAAATTGTGAGTGGACTTGAAATGGCGCACAAGCAGTTTCAGCAAGACCACTGGAGTTACAAGCTAACTGCTATCCTGCTGGAGAAGGTCTTGGATGGAAAACAAGCAAAGCCAGACAGCTACTTCTACCCCATATGTTCAGTCTTACCGAGGATAGGGAAAACTTTGTACTTTGAACTCATCAAGTCCTTGAAGTGGGGAAAGTGGTTTGTGCAGGTGAGTGCTACATGTCTGAATTGGTTGGATGATTTTTGTCACTCACCCACTCACTCACTCACTCACTCACTCACTCACTCACTCACTCACTCACTCACTCACTCACTCACTCACTCACTCACTCACTCACTCACTCACTCACTCACTCACTCACTCACACTCACTCCATTGCCCCTCCATTTAGAAATGAAGTACTAATAGTTTTCCATGAGTAATAGTTGTGGTATTGGCCAGGATTTAGTCATTATGTATTTTTGTGTTTATGTTTGGTGCTATGCTGACAAATTTATCAATAGCTAGCTCACAAAGTAAGTGTCACAGAGCTAAAACATGTGCCACAAAATCAAAATGCATTTACAGTATGATTGACATGCCAGTGACTGAATTCTATTTAAAGATTATATCAATGGAATATTAATGGTGAAGAGCTGTTCTCATTAATTCCTTTTGTACTTCGTCATTTTATACATGTATAACATCCGTGTCCATAATATCACCAGGGTCCATAATATTTCCACCTTGAGAAATAGTGTGCTTTAAGATATTTTTACTGCAACATACTTTTGGTACGCACTCCTTCACTCATCAAATGTACATACCTAGGGTATGTTGCAGTAAAAATATCTTTAACTTTAAGGTGGCGATATTATGGACTATATTAAGGTGGCGATATTATGGACTATGGTGATATTATGGACACGGATGATGTCAGTCTTAAAATATTGTGATTTGTCTTTCTTTCAGTGTCTGAGGCAAGTACCATGTCCAGTAGCCACCTCTCTCCTGACAGACCTGTTCACACATGTGCAACTGGATCCCGATGAGCAAGACCTGTCAATCATCACAACCATCTGTCAATCACTGTTAACCCCATCACTTTCCGACCAATCACCATCCAACCAGGAATGCCTCCACCAATCAGGAGGGAGCATTTCGTCTGAGGGGCTTCAGCAAACGGAAGCAGGGTTGATCACAGTTTTCTTCCAAGAAGTAGACAATCTTATACCCTTTTTTGGTAAAGGAGAGCAGAGACTGAAACTTGTTTCCTCGTGTATTTTGTATACATGCGGTAAACTGAGGAAATGGAAACCCACAGATCTTAGTGTTGAAGATAGAAACATTACACAACAAATTCCCTCCAAGTGTGAACAACTTCGAAGGATGCTGCCGACAGATTCACAGTTTCTAACAGACAGGAAGAAGCTGAAGAAGTTAGTGTCAAGAATAGATAAAATGGAACTAAGAGATTCGCCAACAATCCATGATGAAGATATTGATAGAGAAACCAGTGCTGAATCTTGTGTCATTGTGGTAGAGTTTTTGCACAAAGTTCTAATCAAGTTTCACTGGCTGGACAATCTAGACTCAGATGTCCTGGGTTCAGAGCTTGTACAGGTAGCAATAACACAATCATCGGTTGATTGCTTGGTCTCTATTTGTGAACGTGGGGAGGAAGACTCAACAACAACAAGACTGTATAGCTTTATAAGGGAGTTATGTGACATGCTGCAACCATGTGTGGTGAGATGGAATAAAAGCATACCTTCTTATGCTGCCATGGAAACTGTTGCCAAGGAAATAAGGGTTGAAAAGGATGGAATCCACATCCAAACTGCGCTTCAGAAAATGAATGAGAAGCTGAATGGATATGAAGGTAATTTGCAATATGTTTTGATGACGACGGCTGTGTGCATAGTTCAGTGGTTACTGACCCTGTCTCTGGACCAAGAAGTTGGGAATTTGAGTCTCGATTTACATGACATTGCATGCTACTTAAAATGGTTGCAGACCTTAGGATAGGACTTTCAGCTACATGTGGTCTACTGTTCTCTCAAATTAAAAGAGTTAGTGTATGTAATATGCTACCTGTGCTAAAGATAATTTTCCCGGTACTATGAACATATACATATGTACTGGACATATCGTCTGTCTTACTAATAGAAGAGTAGATCTTCAGTGAGTTCAACTGGTTGGAGATTGCTTTTTATAATAATGTTATGACAATGAAAAGTATTACCATATGACACAAATGTTTTTGATTATTACACATTTATTGGTTTGTTCCCTGGTTCCTGTATGTTACAGAATGCCTGGATTGGATGCTGAACAACAGTCAGGAGTTGTATAAGGATCCAAGGTAATGGTATAGTAAGATAGGGGCCATCAAATTCAAAAATATATAGGTTTCGAATACTGGATGCACGCACACTTTTGTGCACCTAAAATTGGAGCTGTGCACCTCATTTTTGACTGTGGGTGCACTGGCATACCTAGATACATGTACATGTATATAGGTGTGTATATAGTTGTGTAGGGCTAGAATTGCAAATAGCATCCAGTATTTGAAAAGTGGTATTTTCATGAAAGATTGTTAGAAACAAATTTGAGAAATTTCAACATTGAGTACATTTCACAAAATTAATCTATTGCTTGACACCCATTTTGCAGGTGGATAGATGCCTTGGAGAGGAATGTAGACATCTTGTCAAGTTCCAGGTAAGTCTGTAAGTCTTGTGACAGATATTTGTAAATGGTGTCTTAAGGAATTAAGTGAAATGGATGAATAATCTAAAACAACCAATGCTGTTTAATGTTGTTTTTTTCCTCCCATATAGGATTGTCCTATCTATAGCAGAAATCATCAGTACTCTGAGACGACAAGATTCAGCTGGGACAGAGGTCCTAGAGACACTAAGGAAGGTAATCATATGCTTGATTATGCTTGTTCACGGGTTCAAAAACTAAAAATAAAAAATTTAGCCAGATAGGGAGAATAATTCTAATTGGCCAGCGGAGTTTCACCACCAAGTAGTACAGGGTTTGTTTGCCAGAAAGACGTTCTCTCATCTAAAGCTTTTGAACAGTCACTCTGGTCTACCTCAGTAGACAGACCCAGTGAGGCTTGTCACATGGCTTCTTTGAAGTGTGACTTCAACACTGACTTGGCACCTGTTGCCCTTCCAGGTGCTGACAGCTGCGTATGCCCAGCTGCCCCTGCACAGCCAGAACACTGTTCTGCTGCAGGTGATGACCATATATGGAACAGGCCTGCTGTGTTCCGGACTGTACCAAGTAGAGGTGGAGGGGGACATCATCACGGCCTTCAACAGGATGGTTCTATTGGGGGAGGGGCAGGGAGGGGTGGAGGTGAGGTGTTTGTTTGTTTGTTGTTTTTATTGGTAAACTGCTTAGAGTAACACACCAGTTCTGTACAGTAAGTACATGTACAAGCTGTGCAAGACCAGACCGTAAAGTTTGCTCCACTTTCACTGGGATGGACCCCTACTCTTTTTGATAAATGTGGTGGGATCTTTAATGTGGCTGTCCTTAGCCACAGGACACAGCTTTAGGTCCCATGTAATAGGAAATCCCTACCTTTAACTAAGTTTAAGGTACTCATTTTCACCTAATTCAATTGTGGAAATAGGTGTCAAGTGCCCTTCCTAAGGCCTGGGGCACAACACTGGGGTCTACCATTAGATTCTAGTAGTCAACAACCCTGTTCAGAAGAAGAAGGAGAAGAAGGTCTCCCGTGCTCTTGCCTGAGCGTAGGGTGGTGCCCATCTCCATTTCGTAGCCCTTGGGCGACACACAATTGTGCAATGCACTACAGCAGGGGGCTGGTCCGCTGGTAGTGCTGTGTGTTTGACCTTCCCACATTCTTTCTCATATGTGCTGTTCACAAGACCACCTTGCCATCTTGCCTTATGATGTTAGAAGTTAAACTGTCTTATATATATATAATGCTATTATAGCCTTCTAGTATAGTCTGAAGTATGTGGTTTCTTGTTAAGTGAAAGTATTACTAGTACTGGTATAGCTTGTGTTTTATTTTCACCATTTCTGGCTTGTCTTGTCTTGTCAGGTATTCAGCACCATGTGTGGAGCTGCCCTCCAGGCTCCGCTGCTGTTCCTGAAGACAGCTGTCAATCAAGCTGTCAATAACACAGGTCAAGCCGGGGTCATGTCAAAGGTCAGTGGGTCCAACTAATGAACAGTTTGACAGAAACTTTTAAACCTTGTAACTGTCCTTTGTACTGAATGCAATTCCAATGGAATATACATTCAGTGGTCATGAAGTTGTTTAATGTTGAAAAATTTGCTCTACAATAATGAAGCCCAGCAATTTGCAGTTTTTGCAAACTGATTAGAGTTTATTTGCCTCTGTCTGATAAAGAATTTCTAATAAGAAAGTTGAAACCAGTAAATATCTGTCAGTCCTGCTGTCATTCTTCAAAATTCCCTTTGAATAGAATTCAGCTGTGGTTTGAAAAATTTTTCATTACTTACACTAGTGTGTCTGTCCTTGGTGCTGAATGATTTTCAGTCAGCATTTGCATGCCATGTACAAATTTCATGGACCTGTAATTTTGCAATGCAGATCATCTAAATTATTTTGATATGAGCAACTCAAAAGGGTTTATTAGCAACCCCCTGTCCATGAGGCTAGAAAAAAAAACCTTATGGGACTACCTGTACTTTTTTACAGCTGTTACAGGTGTTGCCTTCCCTGTGCACCTACACACCTGGCCCAGACTCACCTGCCCTGCTCTGTACCACACTCCGCGCCGCCGCAGGTGACCTTCGACCCAACACACGAGAGGAGAACAACCTCCTGGGCTTCGTGGAAAACCTGCTTCAGGTACTGTAAATTTTAGTAAAAAGTTGAACTTTATTCCAACGTCATTTGAGAATCCATGGCCATACATATTATACTATTAGGTATAACATACTGGAAAGTAACACTTGGATAAATGAAACTCGATGTTATGTACATGTATCTCGTTTATTTCTTTCCTATACAGCCCTACAAACCACTGTTTGATGTGACCTGCCCGTTCCTGTGTGAACCGCTCCTGTCTGCTCCAGACTTTGCCTCCCTGGCAGTTTTTTCGTACCTCTCACAACACTTCAGTCACCAGGAACAACAACTTCCACTCATCACGGCACTCAAACTGCTGCAAGTTGTCTTACAACAACAAGGTAAGAAAAAAAATAGCAACAGGAAGGATTTAAATGGGTAAACACAAGTTACTGAATGTGTAAAAGGTTTCAGACGGCATCCACCATCTTTCGTAAGCTACTGACAAGGGCAGTCACGTGACTCAGAGGTTATAAGGTTGTAACACTAACAGTGGAGGGTTTATAGGCGCTACCAACTGACCTGGCCGATGGGTCTAGTCCTTTTAGGCAGAGCGGTTAGAGTGTCTGCCTGTGGACTGGTGCCCGGGTTTGGTCGTGGGTTCAAACCCCGGCCCGGGACCAGGAGGGTTTTTTAATATCTGTTTCTACTGCTCGCCTCTTCTTACAAGGCCAACACAGGTTCCGTGACTGAACGAGGGTGTTGTGTATGGGAGTAGTCGGTGGTGGCTTGGTCGCAGTTAAAGAAAAAAATGAATGAGGACTGGTGAATCCGAGAAATTAGATTTGTGTGGCCTTAAGTTGGTTAAGCCCATCTCCTTACAGATCACTGCAGAAACAAGAGCTCTTCAAACAGGGTTCTTCTTTAGAATTCTGGTGTAAACAACTCTCCAACAAGCAATCGATTATCCCATAGTAAGTGGCGTGTGGAAAAAATTCACCAACAGCTGCGTTGAAGGATGAAAGTAATTAATACAAAATACAAAATGACATCAATAGCTTCAAAGGCTTTTAGGACTGTCCTTAGTGATTGTCATTTTTAAAGGTGTTTATGATTAGCTAGTAGGTAAAGTGAGCTATTGTTTTGAGTCGATGAAAGAAATGTAGAAATGTCCAGCTATACATAGATACATGCCCTTGAATGCTTTAAACTTCACACTGCTAAGTAAGTTCAGAACCTTCAGATTCTGAGTCATCAACGCTGATCAAAAGACCACCTTAAAAACTTCTTTGTTTCACAACACTAGTACTGTTCCCTCATACTATCATGAAAGTTCATCTGTGTTGGTAGTTACATGTAACACATTCCCAACTAAAACGAGAAATTCTCCATACAGTATGTGCAAAATGCACACACCTATGTGCAAACTGCACATACCTATGTGCAAAATGCACATACCTATGTGCAAAGTGCACACACCTATGTGCAAACTGCACACACCTATGTGCAAAGTGCACACACTATGTGCAAAGTGCACACACCTATGTGCAAACTGCACACACCTATGTGCAAACTGCACACACTATGTGCAAAGTGCACACAGCTATGTGCAAAGTGCACATAGGTGCATATACTATGTGCAAACTGCATAAATATACTACAAACAGACAACACTTTAATTCCGGACTGACTCTCATTCCGGACGACCTTTAACCATTAAGACATTATTATATTACTCGCTGAAAGTTGCGTAGGTATCATCAATACACTGTAGGTCCCCTGGGACTAGGTCAGTTCTGCAGAATTCTGCATTCGGATGCAGAATTCTGCAACCCAAATGCAGAATTCTCTATCCAAATGCAAAATATGAAGGAATTTGCAATGCCTTATTTATTTTATGATGTTAGAGAGTGGACTCACACTCGTCCTACATTGTATGTGTTTGCTACTAATCCCTGTGCTGCAAAAAAAACATACAAGACAGGACATTCTGCCAAGTACCTTCCAAAAGCACAAAAGAGTTTACAGATTGCACACACATTTCAGGCACAAGTACTTTCAGGTCATTCAGGTCACAGTACTTCATGCTGCATCTGTATCTGTATAGTCGGTATAACCGCCTTTCGGCGTAACACACCAGCT
>NW_017804353.1:8498-44148 GCF_001625305.1 Branchiostoma belcheri
CTTCCAAAAGCACAAAAGAGTTTACAGATTGCACACACATTTCAGGCACAAGTACTTTCAGGTCATTCAGGTCACAGTACTTCATGCTGTATCTGTGTCACATTGGGGTGAAGTGACGATGCTGAGTCAAGAAAGTTGTATAAGATATCCTTTATTGCGGCACAACACGACCTTCCCTGACAGTGTCTTCTGGTTATCCTCCTGTCCCATGGTGTAAGCCCCCTTATAACCCCCTTGGTCCATCTGGTTGTTATCTACTAGCTAAATATAGAAGTCCAGGGGACCGACCCTAGCAACAAGGGATATCTGTGTCCCCAAAGACAATCTGTGTATCGGTACCCTGTGAACCGCCCCGCGACACCTGTATCTGTATAGTCGGTATAACCGCCTTTCGGCGTAACACACCAGCTGATGGTCATTGTCAGACTGAAGCTTGAGTTCTTGTACACGTGGCGTGATGTTGTGCTCGGTGCTCAGTGATGGTGGCCAGAGATGGCTGGGTACATGGCAGAAGTAGTTGGCCGGCAAGCTGGCTTTGTTGTTGCAGCATGTCGACGATCGGGGTCGGTTTGCAGCAGGTGGGTGAGGCAGGCGGTTGTAGGCGTGGTAGTGCAGCTTGAGCAGCGATCAGGCAGGTGGATTCATTGCCAGGCGATTCAGGAGGTATGATAACACGGGTTGCGAGAGGTCCGGCTGCTCCCAACCAAATGTAGGGATGCAAGAGAAGAGGCGATGGGAGAGACATTGTACTCTGTGGTGGCATGGATACTTCCTGTTTTCCGCTAGAATACATTGCTACAAAACTGATTTTCTCTGATCCGAATCAAAAGTAATCCACCTAGAGGAAGTAGTTCAAGACATTTGTGGCGGATCCGGATCAGACATTAAATTTTCCCTGTATGTAAATCTGCCTGCTTTGACATACATCAAGTACGTTACCTCGAGTACTATCTGATGTACAAGATGTGTAGAGGCGCCATTAATTTTTGGGGGGCAAGGGCAAAACTTGCGTTGCTTCCCAAAAACATCAATGCCACTGTACAAGTCTGTGAAGAAGGCTACTAATCTGCTTTTTTGTACTTAAGACTTTTGCGTGTGTGTGTAAATTGGGTCTACATTGATTTGTAAGTTGTTCAACAAACAGGTGACTTTCACAGCTCTCTCTGATATACAATGACAGTTCAATTTGTAAAGCTGTTATTAGTCATATTCTCATGTCTACCTAATATAGGTCAAAGCCAAAGTTCCAAATTATCAAAGGCCATGTTCATGTGAAGTCAGTGAAGGCGCTTTACATGTGGTTTCCCCCGAAGCTGGTTTCAAGTGGCTCCATCTGAACGCTCCAAATCACATTGAAAGCGCCTTGATCCCAAACCACTTCTAGAGGTGGTTTCGAATCGGTTTTCCCGCATCGCGATTTGCATCTGAACGCAATGTGATTTCAATGTGACTTCACATGGTCATGGATTACGCGGTGATATTTCTTTATTTATAAGCAATACCAAATTTTAAGTGGCAGCAACTTGAAGAGCAGTAATGGTCAAATAATGTGTCTGTTCTAGGACGAGCTTCACCGCCTCTGGCGGGACCACGTCGGCATTTGGCCGAGATGCGCTGGGAGTGGCACCAGCAAGCAGGTCGTTGACCTCTGACATTAACAACACGCCACCTTGCGTTGCATTGTTTTAATCAAACAACAATGAATGTAGTTTCAGAGAATTGTGATCGGGCACGGTTTGAAAGGAATGTATGGCACATGGACCAGATGTGAGGAATGCGAGTTACCCGAATCGCGGTTTGGGTGACTTCACATGAACAAGGCCTAAAAAGTGTTGTATGGCAGTCTTGTACCTATAAAGGACCATCTTTTGTCAATTTCATTCCATGCAGTTAGAAATCCAATAGGAATAAGTCATCTATGATAATATTGTTATGATGACAAATTACTTCATAATCATAATACAAAATTTTGCCCTCTCATGCCCCTATCACCTAGTGACTCTTCACTTCAAGATTTTGCATCATCTGTATAATTCATAAAAGTTGCTCTTTCTCTTATCTCCACTGTAATAGTCTGGCTGTGAGTCTTGCTATTGCTAACACCAGAAGCTGTTTCATGCTGGGTTAGCTGCTGCCTGTATTTACTTAAGGATTAGCTTGTAACAAGGTGTGACAGATTAATTTGTATCAGAGTGCTCTCAAGTGCCCTCAGTTAGCCCCCAGCTGACAGAAAACCCCAATGAACAGCCTGGGGGTTCCAATGCATTCAAGTCATCACGTTTTGCTAATAATTATACTAATCGTGCAAACTTTGCCATCACATTTTTAAACATTTTGTGCTGATCACACATGGTCATCTCTACTTACATGTCATGCATATTGAGAAGTGTTTTCCCATTCAGATGACTGAAGGTTCAATATTCCTTCTCTACCTTAAGACCACGTAGACACAAAGCACTTCGACAGAACTTCTCACACAAGGTTGTATCTGCATATATAAGCATGCAATGCATGCAATTCAGAGCTACTTTTTTAGTTGCGCTGCCACGTGCTAGCGATTGTACTCATCGATCAATCAATTAACAATTACTACATAAGGTTGCCACCCTGTATGTAGTTTTGTGCATATCGTGATGCAGCAGTATTTAAACCTGATAGAAAATCATAAAATTTGATTTAATCTGGTACTGTAACTGTGTACTGTACGATCTAGAAAACAAAGCTGTATACACCTCCATGGACGATCATGGACTAGTCTGGATGTCAGATCCATGGCACACTGGGCTCAAAATAATACATGTATCTCAGGCCTCGTTCATGATTGAAATGTGTTCCGGTTTGGCCACGATCCGATTCGAAACGGAATATATTTCTGCGTCCGTGATTTCAAAACGTACATCCACACTGGAAACGGTTTCACACCGCAGATTTCTGCGCAGAAATCTGCTTTTTTAAAGATTTCGTACAATACTGTCTTACAAAATGTATCAATATGGTGATAAGTGGTAGATATACTCTCCTACAAATGCTACAATCACATTACATGTATTTTGGGCACAACTTGTCGGAAATGCATTGACTTTTCCTGTATTCCTTGCAACGTTAGCATGTACATTTGTGTAGTCTTGTGTAGTACATTGTGTATATCGTCTTGTATTGCAACAGGATTTAAACCAGATATAAGATCACACACTTTGTTTTGATCGAGAACAAAGTTGGTTTACTGACTGCCCTGGGTGAATTTGACAGGTCACTAGAAGAGAAAGAGGTCTGAATGAACTCTTTTAGGCCTTATAGACTTGAACAGTATATAATCCTTATTAGTTTTGTGGCTTTAGCGAGAAGAAAGGAGAAGAAGACTTTGAGAAAGGTTATGCCTGGAATCTTCTATGGGTCGTGGGGAGAGGAAATAGAGAAGCCGGGTCATTGAAAGTGTAGATTTTCACGAACAGATGGTTCGGTGGTCCCCCACAAGAAAACGAACATAGCCAAACAGCATCACGGACCTGAGAAATAACCAGCAAATAAAGTCTACCACCTCAAAATGGAAGATTGTTCCACAGTAACTAGGCTACATAATTTTATTTGAATTCTATCCAGGTTAAATTGCATTGACAGGATGGACGGGACCGTTAGGTGAGGTCACAGAGACTGACCTGACAGCCCTGCCAGGCCAACTCTGGGGACGTCCCTGGAGGACTTGTGCTAATCCGTAACACCACCGGGGCTTTCCTGGGCTAAAACTTTGATTATTTTGGGTAAAAATTGTCAGAATTATTGGCTTTTGTTCCACTTCATGACAACCCAATGCCCCGCAATTTGGCATTCAGATACATGTAGCTTTGCACCATACTTTTTGCTTTTTGATTTAGGCCTAGCAACTTCTAGCAGCTAGCCTATAGGCCTAGCAACTAGCAGCTTCTGTGCCACTATATCATGGCTGATCACACCCTAAAATCAAGTTTCAACCCTTGGTTACAAATGTCTCTCCTATCCCACTTTGAAGTTCTTCAAGACTCCCAGACTGGATGTCCTCGGGATTTTGGGGGCTGTGTAGAAAAATGATGATTGGAGCAGCTGCTGCACCATCCACTTCCCCAACCTCATCTTTCTTGCTTTTTCTCGTCTGACCATCTCAGCTGATGGCTGTAGGTCAGCACTTTTTGTGGGTCAATACAAGATGATACCGGTCTTGAACACCAGAATCTGATTGTTATCTACAATTGATTTGTCACTATTTAGTCAAGAGGAAAGAAAGAAGAATAAAGCCTTGTTAGAACTTGGGACATGATTTTAGTAGTTGAATTGCTACATTTACTGTGAGACTGTGTGGCCCTGGACAACTGCCCTTGGAAGAACTTATCACCAAGGTACAATGTAGTGCGTTTGTGTAACAATTTTCTATGCCCCACCTCCACACTTATCCTAACAAATTCAGGGCTTTTAAAGTCTTCACAGTAAGGGCCCAGAGAGCCCCTCTTGACCACCAAACTGTAATCACTATCACATGTTTTCATAGCTTATCTATCTAGCCCATAGAGAAGACCTCTATAGTCTCAGGAGAACAACCTTTAGCCTGTGTAACCCAACCTTTTTCCCTGTACTTTTCTTGGCCAGTTGTAACCAGGCAGGGAACTGGATGTATTTCCATTTGTTCTGCTTGAGATCTGTAAGGTGATTTTTGAAGTGAAAAAATGCTCCACAAAGTGATTATGAGATATGCACATTACAGAATTGAAGATACCAGGCTAGGACGTATACACGTAACTGATGTTTTGTTTGAGCTATGCAGGAAAGCATAAGACCAGGTCCTGTATAACCTGAGCTAGGCAGGCCGGGCCACACTAACCAGCATCAGTAAACCAAAAGGGGAATTTGACATTCCATTGACTGGTCACCGAAAGGTCTGGAGTATCTGCTTTCCTGTCTTGTACCTTCCAAGTGCTTTTCATGATAGTATCTTGTTGAAGGAATTGTTTGCAATTATGAGTGTGTCTCTAGTGTACATACATGTAAAGTAATCTCAAGAAAGCTAATTCTATACTCAAGGTTCTTAAATGATATCTGGTCTCAGATGCATGACAACAGTCATTGCAACCTTACTTGACATTGCCATACTTCTGGTTTAGGCTAACATATGCTACTGCAATGAAGAGTTAGGCCACATGGTCCCTCTGATTTTCAGTTACATAAAAAGAGCCCTTGAAGCACAACAAGAGAGTGCGTAGTCAGATTATGCTCTGAATAGTGAACAGTTTTGCACAGGATCCACATACATGTATATGAGCATGTACGAGATCCTTATGTTTTCCTTGACTAGCCAGGTCAAGTACATGTAGAGTAGCCAAGTAGATCTAGAGAGGGTAGGGGACGGGGGACATATTTCTTGGGGGAGGGGGTGATGACCTGAAGGTAAATTTTGTGGATAATTATCTTTTTCTCACAACTAGTAGTATCTAGTCTTTGTAATTATAAGTTTCTTCACTTGAGACATAAAAGCTACATTGTAATTAGGGTTAGCCAGACATTTCCCACCAGATCATACTAAATACCCAAAGAATAAAGTAGCACTTAAAGACAAGAAAATGAGCTTTTCCTCTGGAAATTGTGAAAAAAAAAACAAGGGAGGGGAGTGAATAATTGTCTTGTCAAGTAACGTTCACACATGATTACATGATTGGATGCAAGTTAAAACTGTGCACAATAGAAAAATCTGCTGTTATAACAAGGGCATATACATCAGGGCTTGAAATTAATTTTTGGGAATAGACACTGGTGCACCCAACCTAAAAAATTGGGTGAACAAAAATATTTTAGGTGCACCATATACATTGTAAGATGAAATAAGCAGAATGTCTGCAAAAACTATAATAATTATGTTTCATTTCAAGAAAAGTACTGTAACGATGAATGAATTATTTATGTTGTAACTACTATATATGTACAAAATATTTGATTGCAAATAATACCTGAGTGCACCCACATAAAAAAAAATTGGGTGCACATGCAGCTCCAAGGTGCACATGCACCCAGCATTGATCCCTAGCCTGTACATTGAATAGGTGAGACACTGAAACAAGACCTACAGTGTTGCACTGATCCATTCTGGTAGACCAGATGACCCAGCCTGGCCTGGTTTTTTCTCCCCCTGGGACCCACACTGATTGAAAGAAAACATTCACCTTGCTCTGCAGACCAGGGTTTCAAATACAACAGTGAAACCCCCCCTATATTTTGCTCTCCTAATGTTCAAAGTTGTTAGGGGGAGTCCTGATGTGGACTTTGCTGGGGTTTATAATTGGGCTACATGTACAAAGTCATGTAGGTGGTCAGACAAAAACCTGTTATAATGAGAGCATGATGGAAAGTACATCTACATGTACATCTTATAACATGACATCTCTGGTAACCAGTCTATGGTGCTAGTAGGGCAGGCTGTCTTCAGGGCTCTAATATTTTCCCCAGTCCAACTCAACAGACCTGGTAGAATTGCTGTAACTCCTGTAGGAGTTTTGCATTGATTATCCTTTTGTCAAAATAGATTTGTAACTTGTGAGGTACACATAGGTTCCAGGTTTGACATCATAAATTAGTAAGGATGATTTGAACTGGATTCTCAGACTCAGAGACCCAAATATGGGATCAAACAAGATGTAACTTCATCCCTGAAAAAACATCTGCCTTGCCTCCTCTATTGACCTCTGGTTACCCCTCACTGGGACAGGGGGAGCCAGAGGTCAGACCTTCAGGTCACAATTGTGTACATCACAGTTTGGATGTTACAGAAGCTTTGCTAGGTATCATTAATAAGTTAGCCAGCCACCTTGTGCAAAGTTTTCACTCTTCACATTCATGTATTTTTGTTATGTGCAGTTCCAGAAAGCTTTGATGAGCAATGAGTATTCAATGTTATGAACAGGATTGGAGGAAAGTGTGATACTGGCATGCAGAACTAATCGTTTTTCCTCAGTTGGATGGTCCAAGAGATGACCTATACATGAGGGCCTGCATGCCCTTTATTGTAAGGCGTAATTAGGCCTTTTTAGTCTCAATAATCCGTAGGCAGCCTCCCCAAAAATGTAATTCACTATAGTACACTAACTGCAAAGTGTAAAGTCATAATCAGCTCTGAAACTTTGACGTAATTCGTAGTCGGCGGAGAAAATTTGCGCAATTCGTAATCACTACACCCCCATGCAGGCCCTCACACATGTACTTGCATTCCTGTTACAGTTACTGTAAGTCTATCCTGCCTTGGCCCTCCTCAGCCTGGCCTCTCTTGGCCCCTACTGGCTTTGGCATGATCTCCTGTGAAAAGGTGTCTTTTCCTTTAGAGTATACGTCCTACTGGTGTCAGAGAAAAGCACAATTTGAGGGTGTGCATGTCATGGTTATGGTCATGGGCACAACATACTGTGGGCATAACATGTCTGACTAAATCCAAAATCATTGGACAGATTTTTTTACTATTTTAACCCAAAATAAGCTATATAAAACCATTTGCAAGACTTGAATAAAAAAACTTGGAAAGCAAAATCTTAGCATAATATTTATGCAAAGCTATCCCCATGCCAAATTGCAAGGTATTGGGCTGTCATAAAGTGGGACAAAAGCAAAAATATATGCATTTCCGACATTTTTACCCAAAATAAGCTGATACTAGTGATAGTAGCATTTAGGGGAGTGAATCTACCACTTATCACCATAATGATACATTTTGTGGGACAATTTCACAGTATGAAATCTTTTTAAAAAGTTAGATTTCTGCACAGAAATCTGTGCTGAATTCTGCTGATTTCTACAGAAATCTTCGTCCCCGTGTCAATGGAATTTCCCTTATGGTTCATTCAACTGAATACTGCTGGTTACTAGCCCGAGTGTCAGCCTTTGTAGCTTTCGTCCGCTACATTTTTGTATACATATATAAGTGCTGAGGTCGGGCACCAAGGATATTTCTACTAATTCTAGAGCAGTACTAAACAACCAGGGATATCTGCATGTTTGATGATGACTGTTCTGTGTTATGTTTTTATATCCAAACTACATTTTGAACTATTGACTATCAAGTTTCAGATGGGTCTGCCTAAATACCTAATGATGAGTCAACTGCTATAAAACACTTCTTCTCTTTCTGTATGACCTATAAATGTAATTATGCCAACTTGGGGGTTGCTTGACTGGGTGTCAGAGTTGGGTTTGGTAGGATAGCCTGACTCCTGCTGCTGGGAGAAGCTCCAATGAGAGTTAGTGTTACACAGGGACAGGACACCTGTCATCAAGGTACTTAGCAGGCAAATACATACCAAGCATGTACATGTGTGCCAGATTTGGTAGGAGCCCTGGTGTGACTAATGAAGATTTTCTAGGAGTGTGGGCCAGCCCTAAGGATTTGTTTGTTTGTTTTAACAATCATGTGGGTGGGACCATAACTAATCAATGCTCAGGCCAGTAGCAATCTAAGATTTGTAAGCACAATACACAAGCATCAGCACAGCCCTTTCAAGCACACTTAGGTACACTCTGGATGCACAATGTATCTAAACATATTAAGACTCCTTTTCTTTACTGCTACAGAATATTTACCCCTATCAGTCAATCAACTGCGCATTTACTAAGTATAGCTGGAATATCTGAAGGACGTGCAGCAGGATTACTTTTGATTCGGATCAGAGAAAATCAGTTAATTTATAGCAATGTATTCTAGCGGAAAACAGGAAGTATCCATGCCACCACAGAGTACAATGTCTCTCCCATCGCCTCTTCTCTTGCATCCCTACATTTGGTGGGGAGCAGCGGGACCTCTCGCAACCTGCATTGTTTTATCATGCCTCCTGAATCGCCTGGCAATGAATCCACCTGCCTGATCGCTGCTCAAGCTGCACTACCACGCCTACAACCGCCTGCCTCACCCACCTGCTGCAAACCGACCCCGATCGTCGACGTGCTGCAACAACAAAGCCAGCTTGCCGGCCAACTACCTCTGCCATGTACCCAGCCATCTCTGGCCACCATCACTGAGCACCAAGCACAACATCACGCCACGTGTACAAGAACTCAAGCTTCAGTCTGACAATGACCATCAGCTGGTGTGTTACGCCGAAAGGCGGTTATACCGACTATACAGATACAGATACAGCATGAAGTACTGTGACCTGAATGACCTGAAAGTACTTGTGCCTGAAATGTGTGTGCAATCTGTAAACTCTTTTGTGCTTTTGGAAGGTACTTGGCAGAATGTCCTGTCTTGTATGTTTTTTTTTGCAGCACAGGGATTAGTAGCAAACACATACAATGTAGGACGAGTGTGAGTCCACTCTCTAACATCATAAAATAAATAAGGCATTGCAAATTCCTTCATATTTTGCATTTGGATAGAGAATTCTGCATTTGGGTTTCAGAATTCTGCATCCGAATGCAGAATTCTGCAGAACTGACCTAGTCCCAGGGGACCTACAGTGTATTGATGATACCTACGCAACTTTCAGCGAGTAATATAATAATGTCTTAATGGTTAAAGGTCGTCCGGAATGAGAGTCAGTCCGGAATTAAAGTGTTGTCTGTTAGTAGTATATTTATGCAGTTTGCACATAGTATATGCACCTATGTGCACTTTGCACATAGCTGTGTGCACTTTGCACATAGTGTGTGCAGTTTGCAGATAGGTGTGTGCAGTTTGCACATAGGTGTGTGCACTTTGCACATAGTGTGTGCACTTTGCACATAGGTGTGTGCAGTTTGCACATAGGTGTGTGCACTTTGCACATAGGTATGTGCATTTTGCACATAGGTATGTGCAGTTTGCACATAGGTGTGTGCATTTTGCACATACTGTATGGAGAATTTCTCGTTTTAGTTGGGAATGTGTTATGTTTAAAGTTAAAACTTTTGGTCCAACACAAAAGTTCTCTCACATAGAGCTTCCGACCAGTCACTCTGGTCTTCTTTACTAGACTCTAAGTAAGAGAAATGTTTAAGTTTTAACTTTAACACTGTTCACCTATGTTTGCTTTGAGAGTTTTTCTGCTGCAGTCCGAAAACAAGTTTTCACATCTCCTTCAGCTGTATCACACAAACATCCCCCACCTAGGTGCAGTATTATCAAGATTGTTTCCACAATCTGTCATTATTTATTTTTCCCACCCTTACCAGCTCATTACACAGAGCACCCTAAACACTGTGGTTCAACAGAATTGGTCACGGCATGGAACGGTAATTGTTTCCACTATGGTGAAGTTTGTAATCTGTGTGTGTGGGTGGTCGAAATATGTCTCTGGTACTTTTATGTTATTTTTACAGTGACTGTCTCACATTTTGAGTTGCACCTGGACATTTAAAAGATGTACATGGAGGTAAAATGATCTTGCTGATAAATCTGGAAGTTTAATTTTGAAGTTTAAGAGCATTTTATGTGGGAGGTGGACCATGGGCCATGGAAGTGCAAGGCTGCAAATGCCAGAAAAAAACATAGATTGCAGTTTCTAAATTTAATGTTTTCCTAAATATAATTTGCAAGCAAAATGTCTGACTACATTCATGACAATGTTGCAGAAAAAAGTACAATTTTAATCTAGAATGGTTGCTTTATTTTATTTTGAAAGCATGTTTAAGATTTTTTACATTTGTCAAACATCCTCAAAGAGACACCCCAACTAGTCTAAGTTACATGACATTGTAATAGAAAAACTTGGGTACCAAACTTTGTCAAATATATTTCAGATTTGTCCTGAACTGTCCTTTGCCAAAGCTCATCCTACAACACTTATTTCATGTTTATGTTATAAACAGGAACAAAGGGGGCAGAGTTTCAAATAACAGATCAAAGATACTGGGCTGAGTATCCTATCAATTCTCTTCATCAAGAAATAAACATCACATACGTTTTACCCATAATATCATAACATATATCATCATTCGATCAATAATGCTCACAGCAAAATTTCAAATAATCTGGCTTCATATCTACTTACAATCATGGTAATTGTGTATCACAACTTACCAATTTCTTCATACATAATTATAGAAGAGTTACCTCCAATTTGTATAATACTGACCATCTTTAATGATTTGTAAAAATTGTAAAATAAAATCACAATCTATTTTCCAACTAGGAAGCTAATTTGAAATTTCTTTTCCTTATGAATTTTGACATATTTACATTACATTTTGTTATGCTATCGTAAGTCATTTTAAACATTGTTGTATTAGGATGTGTAGAAACTGTTAGGATTCTGTGCTGTGTCAAAGCCTCGCAGGTTGGCCTTAGTCTGATGCCTTCTGATGACTTTGTGTGCCTCTAACTACTTTCTTCAGCCGTAAATAATTTCATCAGGTTGGTAAACAAATGCATAGCAAAGTTCTTTGATCACAACCATTTATTTTTCACAAGCAGAAGTTTCGACCGTCTGTCATCTTCATCAGGGCAATTCTGACTGTTTTACTGTGCACTGACGCTAGATGTTACTTGGTGCATAGTGCACCTTTGTTGGCTCGTGAAAAATAAATGGTTGGGATCAAAGAACTTTGCTATACTTCCTTCAGTCATACTCGTACTCATCGTAGTCTTCATACACGTCACTGTCCTGCATGTTTACAGCTGGCTCAGGACGCACACAAGTACAGGCGATGGGCACATCTTCCCAGTGGAACCTGGGGAAAATGAAAGACATGTAAAAAACGTCTTTTACTAATAGTGGTCGTTTGGCGTAACGGCAGAGTGCTCAACTCGGAACCAAGAGGTCCTGGGTTCGAGTCCTGATATGCCACCGATCTTGTGCACTTGGGAAGGCATTTAACACGACTTTCCCCACTTAACTCAAGTGAAAATCAGTATTGTCTGTCCTGTTTTGTTTCTATGTGTGGGACACAGCACCAGTAACAGCTGCCTGTGCCCCACCTGTATTGCACTGTACAGTTGCAATTTCAATAAATCAAAATCAAATCAAGTCAAGCACGTTGGCAGGATGTACTGTTCGTCTGTACCTGTGCAAAACCCAGATTTTTCACGGTTTTAATTGGATGTTTAGTCAAGGTTCCATCAGAATTTTGCCTGTTGCAGACAAGATCTTTTCTGATACAACATTTGAATAGTATAGTCAGACTGGATGTCATCCTTAAGCATAAATCCATAAGTATGAAATTCTCAAAGATAAGTAGCTAGTCTAAACATTATTGACCTTCAAAAGGGACTGTCCTCTGTAATGAAATTGCCACAATGATTTAAGTTTGTTTTGGAGTATCTTGATTAATGATGCTGAAGTCTAATCAACAGTGCTGTAATTTGAGTTACACCCATGTTTCCGGGTGAGGTCGTGACTTTATGAACTCCCCTCGTATATCTGATGCAGACTAATTATGTCCCTGCTGGAGGCAGGTTTGCATGACTGCTCCGTTCCTTCCTGTTATTCTCAGAATGCCTCCTGTTAGTGCTGCATACCTAAACCCACATTTAGGTTCAGGTCCGGTTTCAAGTCCAGAGGTTTAGGTTCAGTTCCAGACTTGTAAACCCAATTGGCATATACAAAATTGCATGTTGGCAACCCTGCAATGTTGTCTGGATGAAACTTTGGCCACATAACATGGAGGCCAGTACTTGATGATGCCCGATGGCAATGTTTTCTTCATTTTGCAGCAAAGATTTTGGAATCTACGGAAAGTTTTAGGTGGTTTAAAAAGGAAAGGGGTAATGTGAAATGGTCTTTTACCGTAATAAGTCCGGACTCAGTTCTTGACTTTTAGGTTTTTTTGGACTTGAACCTAAACATTCTTACAAGTCTGGATCCAAGTCCAGTGAACCGGTACACAGCACCTCCTGTAACTGTCAGGCTGTGTGCCGGTGACTTGATACGCCGTGTTGACACAACAGTCTGCAACATGACATGGCAAAGGTCCATCGAGATAATTCTCACCACCTTTCCAAGATAAGGGCTTGTTTTTTTCCCCACAATTCACTCCACAAGCTTAGGTTTAGACTTAGGCTTATTTTAAGTTCTTTTATTATGCTTTTTTATCAGGCTTTCTTTTTTTACTGCTATTTGTTTTTTGCCATGCAGCCAAATAGTGGACAAGGTGGCAAATTAATTGACATACTTAGTGATCATTTGATACTGCCTTGCTGTCACCAAAAGATCTGCTTGGAAATTATCCTCAACTGACAATTTAGAGGACTGTATACATACATTCGTGCTGTAGATCTTAAAATGTTTGTGGGGGCCTCATTTCTGCAGGCTTCTTGTTCCTTGTACTAGAATGCCGAGTCATGCAGCCTTCAAGTTATCAACCAATGATTGAGGTGGATGTGGTCAAAAGCTTGTATTTTCCCATTGTACTTAATAATTGTGGAGTGAAACTTGCTGTTACCAATTAAGTTGTAGATAGTTTTAAACAACACTTGCAGTTAGTTGTACAAGGGTTAGGTGTGACAGGTTATTCAGTGTAGTATAGCCAGCTGCCACTATAATGCCACATGCCTGCGATTAGCTGGTGTGTTACACCAAAGGGTTACGTTACTGTTATACTGGCTATACAGATACAGAAGCTGGTGTGTTACACTGAAGGGCAGTTATACCGGCTATACAGAATACAGATATTTTTTTCTATCAAAATTACCTTGTCTCTTCTGTACAATTTCTCACCTGTAAGAGAAGAACCCTCGCCAGTCACACCTCCCCGTACTGTGCAGCACCTGGATCTTAGTGGTGACCGGCTGGCTCTGCATGGTGAAGTCTTCAAACCCGTGGATCAGACATCCCTTACACAGGCACTCTGCCACTGCCAGCTCTGGACACAGAACACAGAACAACATGTCAGGAACCTTTTGGTCATGAAACAACAATCAAGAAACTCTATCACCACGAGAGTCTTCTATACAAGTCAAAACATAATCATTATGACTCTAAATAGTGAAGTCCTCCGACACAGACACTCTGCCACTGCCAGCTCTGGATACAGAACAACAGGCGGGTTCTCTTCGGGGCTGCTGAATGAATCTCTTCCCTCCCGACTCTGCTAGGCTCCCCCGTAGGTTTTGCACAACAGGAGTTAATGAGTCCCACTGTGAGGACTACTCAACTCCCGGTGTGCCAAACTCTATCACAGGCATAACACTTCTACCGGGCAGTCTGTTGAAGAAACTATTAGAGCCCTGAAGACAGCCTGCCCCAACCACGATAAACTGGGTACCAGGCTATTCTCATCAGGACAGTCTTCATCTGAGTCTTTACCATCAGGAATTTATCTCTTGGCATTTGTTCAGTAAATGCACTTTATGTAGTACTGTACTGCAAACACCTGGTTTTTCCCCTATCATAAAATTAAATCCCTTGCAGACTGAAATTAATATGCACTCAGAATGTATCAGAGTGCAAGCACGTCTAACCTTCAGTTATGGGGAACAACAGACGTTAAACTGGATAGAGAGAGATAGAGAGAGAGAGAGAGAGTCCTCACCGTCAGGAAATCTCTTAGGGTCGTAGTCTATCCTGTAGTTCCATGGACTGGAGGACCTGTGATGCACGTCTGTGCTCTTGGAGTACGCCTTGCACGGGTTACGGTGCCTCGTGGCATTCTTCACCTGGTGAGAAAAGGAAAGCGTTTTCATCTGCCTTTATCTTACTGAAGAGCTAATCTCCCACTGGTCATGACAGAGAAGGCAGACACTATGTACAATACACAAAATGTATTTACAGGTTCATTGTACTAGGAAAATTCCCTAGCTCGTGTACAATAAACAGTGGACCACAGCAACACAACGTCCTGTCCTAGGGACTGTAACCCTTTCCAGTAGCGTGCATGTCGTAGTATATGCCCTATGTATATCTTTCCTTAAGAACAACACTATGGAACAAGCTACCACATGATTTTTTCCAAAATGGGTATAAGTTATAACCTTAAACTTTTCAAGTCTAATGTTAACAAATATCTGTCCTCACTGGCTAGTACTGTAACAGTAACCCCAAACACTTGAATGAGTGGCTCTCATTGTGGTGAATTTGAAGTAAATAGAAAAAAATCTCTAACTTTAACTGAGTCCTTAAACCATCACGAAATGCATCATAGGCATTTGTTCAGTTACAGTAGATGCACTTGATATGCTATCTGCAAACACCTGGTTTTTCCTCTACCATAAAATCAAATCCCTGCAATAAAAAGATTTGAATCTCTCGATCCAGTTTTAGCTCACTGAAGAGCTAATCTTCCACTGGTCGTAGCAGAGAAGACAGACGCTATGTACAGTATTTGCAGATTCATTGTACCAGGGAAATTCCCCTAGCTTTTATCAACAAGCACAATGAACAGTGGACCACGGCTTAACGTCCTGTCCTAGGGACTGTGATCCTTTACAGTAATGTGCATGTCGGGTGAGCAACAATTAATTTGAACTCCTAATGCTTGGTCCAGAGGCAGGGGTGCTAACCACTTTTTTTTGCAGTATTTTATATTGAATTTATTTTTCGTGTTCACTTCTGTACCGCGAACATATCATTATTGTGAACAAATGATTTGTTGACTTTCTTTTTTTGCCACACCTGCTGTAACAGCAAATGTATAGTTCAGCAAACAGACAGCAAGCTTTTGCTACTGCGAACATGAAGTAATTTACAGTATACTATACACACAACTATAGTGCAGACTACCTGGTGGCGTATTTTCTGCAGTGGGCGGATGAAGGGGCTCTCCTTGTAGCCGTTGAAGAAGCGGAGTTTTCTGCGGAGCGCGCTCCTCGGCGGGTCGCGACACTCTTTCTTCTTCCCGCGGCGATGGCGGCCCTCCGAGCCGGGGACTCCGTGGAGCGTCAGCAGGAGCAACGCAAGGATGGACAGGACACTGATTATCTGAGGAGCAGAAACAGTCAAAAGTTTCATTCATCAAAACCTGACCACTCTCTGACAACTAAGGATATTGATAGAGCGCCGTGAGTTTGAGCGTGTGAAAAAGCATTGGATGCTTAAAAGAGTGTATCTTACAGCTTACAGACAGTCAAGTACTGACACAAGAGGAAGCATATCAGCTCGCTTGATACATCTGTGAGTTGAAAATGTCATTTTAGGGTGGAAAACAGCTGTCATGTATTCTCCTAATAATGAAAACCCTAATTAGTCATTTTGTAGCAAATGGTCACCAGGCTACTGTTAAACCCGGAATCATGCTGTCAACTAACTTCAGCCAAATTTGTTGATAATTATTGCATAGTTACGCAGTGTGCACTGTGGGGGAGGCTGGGCAAGCGGGAACTCTTCTTGCCGTAGAAATCGGGTAGCCACGACAGTCTGTTGACCAGGCTATATATAGCTAGTTGTGCAGGTGCTGGAGCTTTGCCATGTTTATCCTCCCACAGTGGCAAGGCCATCTTTCGCCACCACTTCTGTACTGCGAACTAATCATTATCGTTCACAAATAATTCACCAACTTTTATTTTTCTGGACATATAGTTCTGAACATATAGTTCTGAAAAACCTCCATTTTTCTGAGACCGCAAACTGTTGCTACCGTGAACATTAACTGAATTACTACTGTACAGTATATATTGTGAGCTAGGCTTGAGGCTTGGCGGGCAGGCAGTACAGCTCGGCACTAAGCACCGTAGAGATTGGGGAGCCACGACTGTCTGTTCACTGCAGGCTACATGTGTTAGTTGTGCAGGACTGCAGGTGCTGGACCTTTGCCATGTTTATCCTCCCACAGTGACAAGGTCATCTCGCTGAATCATCCTGCCGTGTTGCCCCAACAGGAGTAAAGATCTGCCTGGGGGGAGCAGAAAACACCGCAAAATGCGCCCGCGTGTTTTCACCACACAACGGCCACAAAGCCCTGCTTTCAGCAGCTCCGTGTAAATACATTCTCCTCCCGGTTCCAGCTTTTAATCTGGAAGAATTGTTGAACTTTGGAGTGCTTCCTGTCGTAAGCACTTTTACATCTTTTTACTGTGTAAAACTATGTCTGTGTGAGATAGCATCAGTGCAGGCACTTGAAAATCCACGCTGCATTGAAAATGAGCCAACCTATGGCAAAAACTTACCCATTGCATCCATTTGTAAGTATGGAAAAAAAAGAAAAACATGCTGAAGTATTTTAATGCGCTTTTTCTTGTCATCCATAAAGTTAGCAACAACTTCTGACATGCACTTGCTTGTATAGTTAGTTTCTGTACTTTTGCAAGGCTTGACAATACTGTACTAAATTTACAGGTATTTGGACCTGTAAGATCCCAGATACCAGGGTTCACTGTATACATCACAACTTGCAACCAGGAAAAAACGGTGAAACTTTCAAATAAACATTTACCGACTGATCTGTTAAAAGTATGTTGTTCTATAGATAACAGAACCACCCAGTAACCCAATAGTTTGGACATGTAAAACAAAGAAAAGTGACCTGCCTTCATTTCTGGTAGTCTGTTCGGCTGGAGTTGTGTGAAGGTGCTGTGTTCATACTCGTAAGGTAACGTCCAATGGGAATGAGAGCTTCGTTGTTACCCGGATTTTCCCACCGCACACTTGTTGTCAGTTCCTCCGGCGATCTCCCGCAAACTTGTTGTGTCCAATACCGGCCACACGCTAGGAGCAGTCCACTGGGCTGGAGGGGTGGGAAGCAGGTTTTCTTACTTTGTTAGCCTCAAGATAACAATCAAGATACTATCATTTATGGTGGTCATACTTCTAAGTAATTCCGGAATTCCAGAAGTTTCTGTCATTGGCTTCAAGTGCCTTAAAAAAGAAGTTAAAAAATTAATTTCCAGCAGTTGACTAAAGGTGAAGCCGTCCCCCACTCTTAAATGGTTTCCTCCATTGTGAGAATTTTGTATATCTCTCAGAAACTTATAAATATTGATGCTTTGCTACTCTTATTAATTGTGTGTGGTCAGCTGTGTGTTTGTTTTGTCTTCTTTAACCCCTGACGTCCTCGTTTTTAACACACTATCAACTGTCCCCTAGTATTACACATCACAACACATAATTACCAGGGCTAGTTTTTTTGTCCCTGACTCCCTGATTCCACCTAGTTAGCATGCCAAGGCTTGGTGTACTGAGACAAATGTTTGGAGGAAACCGGCCAGGATCGAGTTTCCAACATCAGAGTAATTACATGTCTCCTGCCGCCATGCCTCGCAGCTGTATTTCCAGTTGATGAAATGATAACCTGTTCGAATTGATCTTTGGGAGGGGAAGAAATCAAACTCGAGGTCAGCTGATGGAAAACAGGTATTCCTATCAGGAGACTATAGATAAGACTCAGGATGTTTTTTCAGGTCAGGATTCGAGGCGTCTTTTTTGCGGCGAGATTTATGAGAAGTGACTAAGACGTGTGCTCTGGGTTGGGTGCGTCTGTCGACAGTCCTGAAGTCTTGGCCACCCGATCAGTGCTAATTACAGAGAAGCTGTCATCAGGCTAATTCAGCTGGAATGTTCTCCAGGCAGACCAGTGGGTGTTTGTTACCAAACAGCCGATGGCGAGCCTGTGATGGCCCCAGGTTTGGGGGCTCAGCTTTGGGCTGAAAACATACATGCATACTGTCATGATCATGTACTTCACATAAAAGTAGCCTGGAGTCCAGCCTTGTTCGCTTTAGTCCGCTCCCCAAGATCCGCTCCCCGCCAACAAGGACTAAAGCTAACAAGGCTGGACACCAGGATAACATAAAAGAGCCCAACACACTTGTCATAAAGAGTATGTGGTGTGACATGCTTCTGGTGCATTTGGCTGAAAATGTGACTAGCCCTTGTGAGGCTGTATTTCACTACCTGAGCTATCGAAATAGTGTTACGTTTCGCAACACACTTTATTACCAGTTACTGTTACAGTACTGGACTTAAGTATTACACTATGCAAGACATGAATTTTCCATAAGGCTTTCCTGACACTTTTGTGGCTAAGACACAGTTCCTCTGTGCATTTGAACATGAAAACATTTTGCCTGCAGTAGATTGATCAGCGAAAACAGGATGTACTTGAAGTTTAATAGAACTGCAAACCAAAGTATTAAAAGAAGGAAATAGATTTGCTACCGATGTATAAACGTCTCATTTGCACAAACATCGTTCAAACGCACATGTACATGTACTTGAAGTTAGAATTGTAAACCAGAGTATAAAAAGAAGGAAATAGAGTTGCTGCCAATGTATAAACAATTTCTTTGCACAAACATTGTTCACACGCACATGTTGATGTACTTGAAGTTAGAATTGTGAATCAAAGTATTAAAAGAAGGAAATAATAGCATTGCTGCCAACGCATATTAAACATTTCTTTGCACAAATGTCATTCAAACGCACATGTACATGTACTTGAAGTTAGAATTGTAAACCAAAGTATTAAAAGAAGGAAATAGAGTTGCTACCAACGTATAAACACTTATTTCCACAATGTAATGTTCACACACACACACTTGGAACTGGGGACGTTTTCCCATGACAGAAAACAGGTCCTTCAATTACTGCGGTTTGTCTGCGCTCGCGAGGTGTGAAATGGACCGGCATAGACCAGATTGTTGCCATGGCAACATCAGGGAGGCCCTCTTTTGATCCCAGATGTCGTGGACAATAGTACAGGGGTACAGAGATGATGAAAGAGTCTGTGTTGCGTTGCAGGTGTGATTATACCTGACTATGAAATCATTATGGTGATCTGTTGGTGAAATTGCAGATGTGCCCTTTGCTTCTCTTAGATCTCCCAGGTGTCACAGTGTCTAGTCTAACTTTTTTGTAGGATGTTGCAATTAAGTACCAGTCACTGTACATCTTAGATCATCAGTAATTACATCATTTAAGTTACACATTAAGTGGGCTAGACAATGATTTGGACAACTGGCCTGTTAAATGTTATAATTGGCACCAGGTTATAGTGTTGTTTTTTTCTGTCAGTTTTGATATTTTGCACTGCAAACACATACAGACAAACCTATCTATACAGACCACTCAAAGGACTTACAGATATTGGCCAGGTATTGCAGGTGGTGACTATAAACAGGATTTTTAATGCTGGGTCAATGGGTATAAAAATAATCAAAGCGACCACTTAAAAACCAGGTGGTCTTCTTGTATGAAAAACTGTTGGTTGGTCACTAGTAAAAGTCAGATCTGTCTGTATTTGCAGTGACAGTGACAGTTATAGTCTTTCTTGGAACTGGCAGGTTTTCAGTCATGTTGCTAGTTAAGTTACAAGAGGCATCTTAAACTAAAGGGATGGTCAGTACCGTAGTAAAAGTAAGATTTGACTGTGATTTTGCAATATCATAGCCATGCTTGGAACTGGCATTAGTTTTTAGCAGTATATAATATAGTGTGTGGTCGCTTGTAGTAGAGGCATCTTGAACTATAAAGGAATGGGCACAAAGTTTTTACAGTGACAGCCTTGCTTGTGACTGGCAGTTAGTTTTTCCACAGTGTTGTGTGGTCGCTCCTAGTTGTAAGAGGCATCTTTAACTAAAGAGCTGGTCACTTAAAGTACGCAGTGACAGCCTTGCTTGTAAATGGCATTTAATTTAGTTTTCCACAGTGTTGTGTGGTCGCTCCTAGTTGCAGGAGGCATCCTTAAGTGGCTGTTGTCTAACACTCATTAATCTGATGTGCACACATGTTCAACCACTCCATTTAGATAGGGGCTGGGGAGTTTTAGTCCTGGTTCTGGGACACCATATGCATGTCTGTCATGCACTTTTGGGACAAGGCCCAGGTTTCCGTACATAAACATTCAACTCCAAAACTGGATTCTTAGCATTTTGGCCACAGGCCAAATGTCAGATTGAAGAATAATCTGCATCACAAAATTTGAAATACATGCAAGGCGGAAAAAACAGTTTTCAGTATTGTGTTCGGTGCAAACCATTTATGATATAATTACACATGCATCTAGTAGCTCAAGAAATGCATGCTTAGCCTACTGGAAGGGATCGCAGTCCTTAGGACAGGACAAGACGTTAAGCCGGGGTCCACCGTTTATTATGCTTGTTGAAAAGAGCTAAGGGGAATTCCCTTGGTACAATGAACCTGTAAATACTGTACATAGCATCTGTCTTCTCTGTCACGACCAGTGGGAGATTAGCTGGATCAAGATCACTTTATATTTCCTTACTTCATTTGGCCAATTTAGTTTTGACCCCATTGAGTCCTGTGTTATCCTCATTACCCAGTTTCTCCAGTACAGGACACGCCGGCCACTTTAAAGTCTCATTTATCTTAGTTAGGGTGAGATGTGCATGGTTTGTGTCTCTTCTCTTTCTGGTGCAGAGAAGGTTGATGTCACAAAACAGATGGTAAACCAACCTCATGTCCAGGGTCTTATCTTACACTCAACACCGTCTATATGGATGAGAAATTGGTTCAAGGCTACAGTGATTTCGTGTCCCACTGATTCTCAATGTGTTTTGAATCAGAGCAAGCTATTAGTCTACCAACCTGCAAAATTTGTGACTCAAAATGCAGCAAATAACATTTTAGGGTTCAAGATTTCAAAAATTTCCAGCGTAGCATTCCTCTGGACCTTCCTTATTTTCTGACACTTGTGCCTTTGTTGTTACCTTCGCCAAGAAGGTTATGTTTTCAGTAGCGTTTGTCCGTCTGTCTGTCTGTCCGTTTGTCCGTTTGTGAACAGCATAACTCAAGAAGCTGCTGCAAGTAACTGCTGGTAATGTCAGACTTGCCACATTTGGAAGTTAAGTGAAGGCGAACATCAATAAACATAATTTATTCAAATCATGACCTCATTTGCATAATTTATGAGGAAGTGCTATAATAGCTTTTTTGTTTAGATAAGGCTGTAATTGGGTGGAGAATATGATCAACTGATATACATTGTAATCCATGCAAATGAGGCTCTTATTTGCAAAGAAATGATTAAAATTGTATAATTCGTCAACCGCAAGGGTTAACATCATTTGGCGAAGGTATGAGGTCGTGGAACTCTTGTTCGATATGATGTTGTAACATCCAAGAAAGTTGACATGAGGGAAGAGAATTTCCGGGTGGCTATAGCAGTCTGGTGGTTGAATCAGAATGTATAATATTATCATGACTGTAGGTGTAATTATGTTTACCAAAGGAAAACATACTCAATTTCTTCCTCTTCTTCTTCTCCAAACAGTGACCTCTGACCTGACCAATTACATTATTTGTTTACGTCTGTCACCATAGTGACTGGTGTTGGGTTACATGATGTTGCAATTTCATAGTAGGCATATAGACTCCTGTCACCATATTTTTATGATCCTCCCTGTTTCAGGAGGTGACAAAAACCACTGGCTGCAGCTGCAACAGGTGTTTCCCATCATGCTTTGCCTGTGCCAGCTGCTGGAGGACACCAGTGCATTGTGGGAAGAGGACGGAGGTGATCACATGACTGCACAGACCAAAACTCTGACTCTGGCCGCTCTCGAGAAAGTGCAGAAAATCTCGCTTGAGCTGTTGTCATCTGGCAAGTACAGTACAGTACAGATACAGTACAACACATACAAAATGTTTACCAAATTTATTTAGAGAATTTGACATGCAGCATTCATTGAATGAGTAAAGTGACAGATGGTCACCAAAACGACAGCAGAATCACTTGGTTTTGTACTTCATTCAGTGACTTACATGATTGTACTAACCTGATAAAACTACAGTCATATTCACGGAGGCCAGCCAGCATTCAGATATACAAAGTGTAATATACTATGTCTCTATCAGATATTCTTGGTTGCTGTCAAAAGTAAATAATTTGGAAGTAATATATTGTAAATACCACCTGGTATCCAGCCATGTGGCCAGACTTTTTTGGTTATGGTTCACTAGTTCACTCAGGATGCTGTGAACAATGCCAACTGAATTTTTAATTTTCATTTCAGAATCGTCAAGATGTGACAAACAGATAGCCTGGTTATACACCAAGTTAAAGCAGCTGGGTAAGTATAGGTTACAAAATAATGTAAGTTAGATTACATGTCCGTAGCCAGGATTTTGAATGGGGGGGTTCTTCCCACTGCTTGAGGGACCAGCGAGCGCCGTAGGTTCCTAGGGGGGTCTGGGGGCATGCTCCCCCGGGAAATTTTGAAAAATGAACCTTCTGAAATGGCATTTTTTAGATAACTTTTTTCAATGACAAAGTGAGCTGTTTTCCTACGATTCCAGCCCCGCTGGTGACACAAATCAGTCCATCTTTTAAAGAAAAATCTTGGACCTTTAGATAAAAAGTGGACCAAAAAGTGGACCTTTGAGCCTTGTAGGGGGGGGGGGGTTGTCCGAACCCCTCAACCCCGGGCATGGATTACTCTATTCTGTGTATTATGCAGTAAAACTTCACTCACTCAGCATCACTATCAATACCTTTACTTCATGGACCATATTCAATCATAAACTCAAAGGCTGCATGGTAAGGGATGAACACTGTTGTCCCAGGTCGGAATGTTAAATACTTTTGACAAGTATTTATCATTCTTATAGACTCTCATCCATAGAAAGAATGATGACTTAATCAGTAAATGAATGAAAAATATTCAGACAATTTTTAAACTGTTATTTGATCCTTCTACCGTATCGTTAATTCTTTAAGAAGAATGTCGGCAAGATCTTTCTCAGCAATTATCTTGGTTTCATGAAACCATTACTGAACAAACGTTTGACACAATTTATTGCCGTTGCTGCCGGCATTACATTTGCAACAGTAAGGTAATTTCTCTACACTACCAGGCTAGTGGCTGTTCAGGGCTCGAAATACTGGGTGCATGTGCACCTTAGTGCACCCAAATTTGGAGCTGTGCACCCAATTTTTTTCTGTGGGTGCACCTGTGCACCCAAATATTTTTGTAGATTTAAGTATGTCAAGATGTGTAATAGTATACAGCATATTCTTAACATCTAAATGTCAGAAAAATAATACATTATTCTTGACTAGAGTCAATTCCGCGTCACCGAGTGGGTTGTTATTGTCATTATTTAGAAATGTTTTGAATTCTTTGTAATTGTTTGTCTAAGAAATTTCATAATTTGGAAATATTTTGAACATCTTGTCAATATTCCAAATAATTCCCTGGTTTTCTAAAACGTTTGAAATATTCCTGATGTGGAATATGACATTTCCAATAGTTTCTAAATATTTCTAACAGCACTCTACCATTTTTTACCATTATTTCGAATTATTTCTAACATTTTGTAAATAGGTCAGTGGGATGGGAAGGAAGTAATTCACACATCCCTGTGAAGTACAGGGTAGACTGCCTGGGTGTCAGGCATTGATGCCTTACAACAAAAGAGCCACCAGTGTCCAACAGTGAAATCTAAAAATATACAGAAGAATACAGAAGAGTAGGATTAGCACCTACTTTTATGGGGGCAATTACCCACATCTACCATTTTTCATTTGTTTGAAATAGTTCTAAATATTTCGAATAGTGAAAGAAACAAATGGGTAGTTCAAATTTATTCTAAATAAAGAGATTTTTGTACAGTCACTTTCAAAATGTTTCAGAAATATATAAATGAATTCAAATATATTCAAATTTTCATTTTCAAATTTTTGAAAAATTTAGAACTTTTGTTACTAGTGTATTCTTTTCTTCGAAATAATTCAAACGTATTAGAAACATGGAGAAAAAACCCACTCGGTGACGCGGAATCGACTCTACTTTTGCTTGGAAATAAAACATCATTATTAGTTTTTGCCGACATTCTACTTAATTTGTTATTTTAAATGGTGAAACCAAATAAGTTTTATTTGTGCACCTAAAATTTTTTAGGCTGGGTGTACCTATTCTGAAAAATTCTGAAAACCTGTGCACCTATTCTGAAAAATTAATTTGGAGCCCTGCTGTTCTGGTGGTTTGTTGCTATGTTTAGTCTATGAACAGGCCAGAGTGTTTACGTGCCCCAGGCTTTCCTAGGGTAGGAAGGATACAGAAGTTCCATCCATTCCTGTATTGTCTATATCCACGCCCACCTGTGAATCTCTATCATTAAGGCCACACCAATTTAATTTGTTGGTTCTCGGATTCGCCTCTTCGTTTTTTTCTGATTTGCAAAAAAAAAAAAATATGATTCTGGTCCTGAATCAACTGAAAAATGCTCATGTTTTGCCCCCCAACAGTTGGGGATAGTCCTTTTCTTCCTAGTTGTTACAGTTTTCCCATCTATCATTGCAGTGGTTTGATTAAAAGTTCAAAATTCAATGTTTAAATTTTAACCCAGCCTTTTGTGTTGACTTCATGGCTCATTTTGTAGCATTTAAGCCTATAATAGGATGCCTAGACCTGTTTTTATTTATTTTTTTTTTTCGCCCTGTCGCTTCATATTTTTTCTGAAAAAATCCGAGAACCAACAAATTAAATTGGTGTGGCCTAAGCTCAGTTTACGTAACTTCCGAAAAGATTGATTAATTGTTTTGGAATGTGAGGAATCGTCAGCAGGTGTATAAATGGCAACAATCACAGGGTTTCTTTGTGGGAAGTTGAATACATTTAATCCCCTTATAATTGACAAAAGCCGATTATAAGTAATTCTAATTACTAGCCCTGATTCTTTGAGGGTTTAGTGTACAGGTACCATAGTGGAATACTTTGAGGTGGCAAGGTGGTCTTATAGTTTATGGTTGTTGACTTTGAAGTTCTGGGTTTGAATCCCTAGCAGGCCCTAGTACATGTATTGTTTCCCTACTTAACTCACAGTTGAAATTGATTAGACTAAGTATACCTAACATTTGTGAGGGATGCCCTTTTTTATCTGACTGCTGACATTCATGCTGGAGGTCCATTGTTGAAGAAGAGCCACACATTGAGCATCGATGTTAAAGAACCCATCACACAAATTGAAAAGATCCTATATTCCAGTTTGATCATGGATCAGACTTTACAGTCTGGTTTAGACCTTACAGTCTGTTTTTTTGGTTGACATCTTCCTGAAAAGATGATAGATACGTACCTGTTATGTCAATCCTTCTACAAAGGTGGTAAATCTCAATAAATAAATAAATAAAAGTTGAGGTGCAGATGGTGGTTAGGTAATTAAAATTCTCCCCTCTCCCAGGTTTGAACTCATCACCTCCTTATTGTGTAAACATGTTCCTCACAGATTGTGTTCTGACCTCTATGTTCACTCTTGACACCAGCTACGACCTAAAATGTCATTTACTGTACTTTTGTGCTGAATACTGTATGCAATTAATTATTAGATAAATACATTTTCTACTAGTTATGCAAGCAAAATTTACTTCAATGTGCAGAGCTGATTAACAGTTAATCATATCTAGGAGGAGGGTAAAAAAGACAGTAACAGTCGATACTTTGTAACATGTGCGAGTTTTGGAGTTAAGTGGGGACTCGCATGTTTGTGTTTCACTCAGGACATGACCTTTTTAGTTCCACAAGAATGTGTCGAGCACTTTTAAATATTAAATAAAAGAATCCTAGCCTTATTTTGTTCAACTTCAAGACAAGATTAGTTGAAGATCTCATATTTTCTTGAAATTGAGTTTTTGAATTTGAATGTGGCAATAACTACAGAAACACAAGCAAACAAACACACATTCATACAGATAACACAAGAAGGTTTTGCTCTTAACCTCCCTGGATATCCCAAAAGCAAAATCTCCGTACATGGAGATAAAAATCTAAGACTAATATCATGATATCTTCTATTTCTACAGACTGGACCTGCAGACTGCATGTGTTCCCAGTACTGCAGCTGGGGTTGCCTCAGCTCAAAAAGGTACCTCATTAGTTTCAGTGGTATTATTGAATATAATGTTAAAAGTCATTCCCATACCATGTGAAGCCAAAGTTTAGTAAATGTTTTGGAATGTTAAATACTTTTGACAAGTATTTATCATTCTTATAGACTCACATCCATTGAAAGAATGATGACTAAATCACTAAATGAATGAAAAAAATTCTGACAATTTTTAAACTGTTATTTGATCCTTCTCCCGTATCATTAATTCTTTAAGAAGAAATTCAATGTGGCAAGTTCTTTCTCAGCATTCCCTCTCAGCACAGAAATTGTAATGAGTTTCAGTCAAACAGTCAAACAGTCATCAAAGAAATGTAGTGTCAATCAGGGTCCTAATGCATTTCAGTTGAATTTCTATTCTTCTGATGTTTTTTTTTCAATAGGAAGTGCCAGGTGTGTTGTTTACGATCTGCAACCTGCCACAGACAGACTGGCTGCCATTGTCAGACACTCTATATGGTAGGTACATAATAATGATTGTTTATTGATTGATCGATAGGTACAATCTCTAGCATGTGGCAGCGCAACTAAGTAAGTGGCGCTGAATTGTATGCTAGTGTTAAAAACAGAGAAACAAATATTGCACAGTTAACATATACTTTAGACAACTAAATAAGTGAGTACTACATGTAACGTTATATACATATACTACATGAGCTTAACAATATCGCATTAGTAAGTAGGAAGTAGGTCAGTACAGGAATAAAGGGACTCTTTTTACACAACCAAGTGTTTTTGTTTTAGCAGATGTTTCAGTGACCATCTGTCACCTTCCTTTCATTCAAAGGAGGTCACATACAGTACCTAATATAATACACTATATTACATTCACTATTTTCAACTGTATATACCATGACATGGTTCTAGTGGACGTTAACCTGGCACCAAAACAGAACAGAAAACCTTAGAAGAGAAAAGTGTACATTCGCACAAAACCAGCCATCAAGAAAGACCGAACGGACTATGCAAATAACTTTGACAAAATATCTCAGGATATGTCAGTGGTGACAGACTTCAAAGACAAAATTAAATATACGGTTATATCGGCTATACAGACTCAGATAAAAATACAGATATACTGGTACAGACGTGTACCAAGTGATGACATATACAGTTTTGTTTCAGGCCCAGGTACAGGACTGGTGGCCATGTTCGAATGTTGCAGAGTGTCTGAGGAAATGGCCCAGTACATAACTAAGGTATGCACTCCCTCCATCAGTTACTTCACTCAGTACCAAACAATTCAATACACTATTACATGTAAACAGTTTAAGTTTTGATCTTAACCCTTAAGCTGCGGGTCCCAGATATATCCGGGATTGCAGTACATGCCCTGTGTGCGGGTCCCGGATATGCATGTATTCGGGATGGGGGTATTTCCCACATGAAAACTTGGGGGTATTGTGGAAGAAAGGAAACAAAAACTAAGAAAACAAAGTAGTACCCCCTATTATAAAGGGGTCTGGAAACCCCAGCACTGAGATCACGTACTGGTCAGAAACTGCAGCAGCTTAAGGGTTAATCTCAATAAGGTCATAAGACTACCTTGACCTTTTTTTGGCTTCTGAAGTCGTACATCTTACTGATTACTAAGTACCTGATTGTCTCTGTCAGTGTTTTAAAACTGCTGACATACTGCCAATAAGTGCCAACAACATGCCCATTCATCATGTACATGATGTGTTTTTGTTTCCCCACCAGGCTGTGACTGTAGATGTGGAAGATGTGTCCCAGCTTGCTCTGTTCCAGACAGGCATCACTGTGGCTCTCACACAGGTCCTGCCCCAGTGTGTGTGGAAGGAGTGGAGCTGTGTTATCCAGGCTGTACAACAGCTGGTCAGGGACGGACTGCTGGTGGGGCCTGATGAACAACTGGGATTAAAAGGTATTATGTGTGTTTGTGTGTGTTTGAGTAACACTGTGACTGTGTGTGTGTGTATCTATGTGTATTTGTGTGTGAATTTGTGTTTTATGTGTGTGCAGGTGTGTGTTTTAGTAGCGTGTGTATGTGTACATGTGTGTGTGTGTATTTGTGTGTGTGTGTGTGTGTGTGTGTATGTGTATTTGCATGTTTAATTGTATGTGTTAGTGTGTGCATGTGTGTTTGTGCACAAGTTACAAAGCAACATTGCAAATGATGTAAACCTCTTTGCTGTTGCAAGCTTTGAGAGCAGACATGCATTAGCCTGAGTGTCAGCCTTGTTAGCTTTTGTCCGCTTCCCAACGTCCGCTCCCCGCGGAGGCTGACACTCAGGCTAGACATGCATGGTATTGTATAAAAGTATATGATTCAGAACTATAACTAACCCCAATTCTGTACCAACTTTTACTGTTTGGCATTCAAGATACTAGTACATTGTACTACATGTTCATGATATGCTTTTTTCAGGTACATTACAAGTGGAAGTGAGCACCTCCTGGCAGCTAGCAGAGGTACTGCAGCTGTTGGGCAGCCCCTGGACTGAAACCTGGGTGTCTGCAAGTGTCTGGGTACATGTGGTCAAGAACTATGTGGCCACAGTTCAGGTAGCTGTTATCATCCTTGCGCTTGTTAAAGTGTGGAAAAATAATTAGTAACAGTATTTACATGTTAGTCTGGTTATCAAACTTATTGTAGCTATTCAGTGTCTTTTGCCCTCTCTGCAAGAGACTTAGAAGATACATGTACATTTGTAAAATAGGTTTGGTAACCAGGCTATTTACGGTACCTGTAAGCAAATAGATAAATTTCTTCCGGAGAGTGTCCATTTCCCAAATTTCGATGTATGAGATAGTACTTAAATGATATGTATAATGAAGACAATCTTGCAACAATTACAAATACCATTGCACATGTTAAATTTACTTCCATTCATTAACAAGTTCATTCTTTTTCACCAATAGGAGCTGCAGCAGGCTGTTAGCCAATCAGACACCTCGCCTGAGGAACAGCTGTCCGTGATTGGTCAGTTCTTCTGCCACTGCTGCTCAGTCATAACTGTCGCACCTGGAGAAGTCGGCCAACAGCTGTTTGTATTGGCTCTGGACATGTTGACGATGTGTCAATCACTTTCAAAATCAGCCAATAAGGAGACAGCACAGAGAGAGAAGGAGGTGCTTCGACAAGAGATCACACAGTTGGAGCTCCATGGAGGACTCAAGAGGACACTGCTACTAAAACTGGATGGAATTGGACAGTTGTAGATAGTCAACATGACTGTATTGATTTGATTTTTGATTTGATGTATTGAAATTGCAAGTGCAATACTCGCGGAACAGAGGCAGCTGTTGCTAGTGTTGTGTCCCGCACATAGAAACAAATACAGGACAGGACAATACTCATTTTCACTTGAGTCTAGTGGGGAAAGTCGTGTAAAGTGCCTTTCCCAAGACTGTATTAGTTCTTTTTTTTTATTCAACAACTGTCTTCAGGGCAGAAATGACTGGTTCTGATTCGTACTGTAGCTAGATGTCATTGTAAAAACCCACTGGTTGTTGAATGAAGAAATTAAGAACCTTCTTATAGTCTCTTGCCAAATTCAATACCACTGTCACCAAAAGTCAATCATAAAGGCATTACTGGGAATGAATATTATACACAAAAGTACAACTTTCTCATATATTCACCTTATGTTAAGGTCTTGACTTGAGTAACCTTATTAAAGTAATGTACCAGTACCTTTTTTGTTAGGCATAACAAGACAGTATATAACATGTGATACATGTAAATTATAACCTCAGCTTATTTATGAGAACTCCAGGAAGCTCTTTTTGCACTATACTAATGGGCATTCTTAATAAACAACTCAAATATCAAAGAAGAGGTGTCTTTCATATATGTTTATTGCTGTCCTGGAAAGAATAAAATACAATCGGCTTTGTAATGCTCTCTGAATGCCTTTCCTCTATAGTTTGTAGTCTTTCAAAACACGACGTTCTAATGGTGTGAATAGTACATCACATCACAATTGTACACGACTTTCATATTGGTCCACATTGTTGAGTTGTTTTGCATAAAAGTAAAGCCCATTCTACCTTCAGATTTGACCAGCTTACAAGCTCCACCTAATGACCGAAACAGGTACTGCATTCACACAAAATCCATCCATTCCTTCCATTCATACAATTTTCTTTCTCCAATTTTGGAAAAGATTCCCTGACAGCTGCCATATCAACAATACCTTGCTCTAAAGCAATTTCGGTTCCTTTCATCGAAATGCCACATGTTTCAAGCAAAATTAAACCCTGCTTCTACACAGAAAGTAATTCTCAGGAAGACTTTCCAAGTCCAAGGAAAAGATGGGTGATTCAAAAGTTAGAAACCTGGTTATTACAATACAGTGTGAAGGGAAGCACTTTTCCATCCCACCTTAGTAGTAAAATATACCAATCTAACTAAACATCTCTGTTAGCCACTAACCAAGTAAGACAAAACCAGCCCCAACAAGCGTGACATAATCTCTACTCCTACAGTCTGAGCAAACAATTAGATCATCAGATGCCATGTTGTTGTTGCTGTTGTCAGTGAGTGTCCGAACAACTTCTCTAAATTGTAGGACATTTGAAATTCAAGTACAGTGATTCCAACCTTTGTAATGAGAATAATATCTTCCTTATACTGTGCTTCAATAGTAGTTTGTTGACAACTTTTGGAGCAAATATGCTTACTGGCTTATAAACATTGACATCTTCCTTTTATCTTCTGTCTTCTCTTTTTGTGCATAAAACTTATCAATATCAACTCAAGGCAGAAGAAAATATATTTCTAAGAAAAGTCTGAGCTAGATGTATTTTTGTATCTTTTTTGTACCTTTTGCATCTGTTAATTTTGTGCTGTTGTCCACAACAAGGATGTACATTGCATAAAAAGCCTGAATATTCATACTGTAGGTGCAGGAAAGGTATATTTTGTTGAGTCTGCAACTGGACAAATTGAACCCAATACTACATAGTAGAGCACGTCGGCAGAACGTACTGCACCTGCGCGTGATCTGTAATGCATTGTACATAGCACTTCGGCAAAAGGTCTCATATAAGGTCATATTCGCGCATATACGGTTAACACCTCATCTGTAGGTTCCAAATGTTATGTCGGAAAAGATATCCTCTGCAACAGGCAAAATTCTAATGCAACGTTGACCGAAAAGCGTAAAAATACAGAGTTCTGTGCAGGCGCAGTACGTTCTGCCGACGTGCTACATAGTAGGCTCTGCCCTTTCAGGCATTGCCAAAAAAAGAAGTGAGGAGGGAGAGAACGAAAATGCCTTGCAATGAGACAGTTCCTAGCTGTCCTACATATACAGTACATGTAGTATAAAAATGTGAGACGAGAGTTATATGTACAGGAGATGATTCTACGGAGGTGTTGGGGCATCATACGTCGCTCCTCCATAGTTTGATGGTCTTGTCGTTTTCCAGCGCCGCAGACGCGATGATGTTCTCTGTCGGGTGACACGCAGTACACAACACCACGTCTGGAACACACAGGGACAATGGGAATGTAACGTTAACATTTGCCAGCAACTTTAAAACACTTCCCATCCTGACCAGGAGACCTGTTCACATATCTTAATTTTCATGATATAAAAGTGACTGTGAAAACTGTCAACATAAAAGCACCGTGAAAAAATCGGAAATTACAGTAACTTGTCAAAGTGTTCAGTGAGAGGTTTACGTAGGTCTGGATCTGTACCCACACCTCTGTTCCAACTTCCAGTATGTTATGTTTAGGTATGCAGCACTAGTGTAGAAACTATGAGGAATCATGGTTCATTGTCCATGTGGGTAGATCATGACCCTCACCTGTGTGACCTTGTAGTTTCTGCACAACTTCCTTCGTCTGCAGGTTCCAGATGAACACCATGTTGTCTTCAGACCCCGACACTATCCACTGAAACAGGACAAGGGTTTTGTTTGAGTATCATAACCTTTAGGTGTAACACATCAGTTTTGTACAGAAAGTACAAACTGTGTAAGTCTGCAGCACAGGGCCTGCTGGTGATTCAAACCCAGGACCTTCAGATTCATGAGTCAACAACCCTGATCACAGACTACCTTGCCTCCAGGTTTTACAAATATCACAGCACAAAAATACGAAGTGTAAATGATGTTTGTACTAGACCATTGGGATTGAAGCTATTGTGATATGACCTGTATGAAAATGCAAGATTTTGTATTGGACTTTATTGCAGTTATCATAACTTATAGTGAAGGTATTACACAAGTGGTTTCAGTGAGGTTTTACAAAAGTTTTGCCTTAGCTGGTAGGCTTAAGAGGAGTTTCAAGAGAGTAAAAAAAAAGATATCTTACCTTTCCTCCTGTCACTGAAAAGTTGGCAAAGATGCAGTATTTTTCATTCTTATGACCCGTGTAAGTCTTCAAACACTGTGAACAGGAAAGAAGGGACAGGAAAAGGTCTCTGATCAATACAACAGATGAAACATCTTTAGTACCAATATTAGCCTGATATTTAGCTACTAGCGATGCAAACCTTTATATTAAAATGAGATAAATAAAATGTTATGATAACTACCTTTCCTTTACTGTAGTCCCACAACTTGAGTGTGCTGCAGGGAAAGAAAACAAAAATACGACAGCTTAGTTTCATAACGGCATCAAATAGTCCAAATACTGTAATTCACTATGTTCACCGTAGCAAAAGTTCAGGGTCTGAGAAAAATGGACATGTTCACGGAACTATATATTCACTGCGGCAACAGGTACAGGAAATAAAAGTCCTGGAATTATTTGTCAACTGTAATGATAAGTTCACGGCACAGAAGTGACAGGGAAAACAGTGAACATAACAGTACAGTGAAAAAAATCAGGAATTACACTATGAATAAAGCATATAACACCCCAAAAGTGTCACAAAGAAACAACTAAAGGCAAAATTATCCAGTCTGAAGTTTCTAACTCACTTGTCCAGTGTTGCTGCTAGGATGTATTTTCCGTTGGGAGAAAACTTCACAAAGGAGACGGGAGGGTTGTCATCATCTAGAGACAAGATTAAGAAAACTATTAGTCATATACTTAAAGACAGAAGCACCAACAACTGGAGTTAACATGTCTTACAACAAATTTACTCTTGAGGAAGGCAGTTGAAAGTTTCCCCATGCACCAAGTTTTTAGATTTCTGTATTTCAAAATTTGACAGTTATCAAACATCATCCAATGTATGTTGTGACCTCTTAGAATGAATTTCTAAATGTAGACCATGTAGTTCTAAATAGGCAATTATAACTACCTTTTATCTATTTGGTGTAGAACATATCGTAATACATGTTCACCTTACCTATCAATGTTTTCAGGCATTGCCCTGACGCTGTGTCCCAAATCCGACTGAAACAAAGATTTAAAAAATGTTAAAAGATATCAAACAATACTGGTAAGAAGAACAACAACAATCTTGCTATTGGCTGCTATGGTAAACCATCATGCATATACATGTACGTTGGAGAAGGTTTCATCCATGTAATTAGATACGCTAAAAAAAGCAATTGGATATGATTTTGGAAATGGTCAACAAATGTTTGAGGAACTGTTTTTTTGGCACATCATGCATATAATGAAGTAGGAACCTTTTTGAAAACTCACCAAAGTCCATCGTAGCTACTGGACACAATAAGGGAACCATCTCTGTTGAAATGCACCTGTTCAGGAAAAAAGATTGTAAAATGATGTAAAAGGTAAAGGTAAAGTGGTCATTGTCTATTGTGGTAATGTATGATGCTGTTTCTAGTAGTTACTTATAATGCAGTGTGGCTCACGATTTCTGCCAAGCACACCGGGTCACCCCTACTCTTCTCTAGAAGTGTGATGGGTGTTTAAATGTGCAGAGGTTTCAAACTAGAGGTTTTTGAATGTAGAAATGGTGCATGTAGACTTACTGCAGATACAGGATCAGAGTGAGCAGGCAGAGTTTTCAGACACTTGCCGGTCTTCACGTCCCAGATTCTCACACTCTCATCAAACTGAGGAAACAGATAAAATATGTAACAATCATTACTAAGGGAACATCATGATAAGTACTACTGTAGTCCAGTCAAGAAATAGAGTCAGAGGAAAGGTACAGTTCTGGCTAAACAAATATCCATTATCCGCTTCTGCTGTTACTGCATGACTATTTGCTTTCACATAGAGGTAATTTTCCCTATAAGCATTACGTTTTCAAAGAGAATCAATTGCTACACAGCAGGCCTTGTCGATAGGAATATGTGAGGATTCAAACCCCTAACTTTTCAACAAAAAAGTTACTGTAGGATTGATAACTATGGTTAATTTGGACATTCAAAAGTGCAGATTACTTACCGATCCTGATACGATGAGGTTGGACTGGGGGTTGAAGTTACAGCAGAACACATAGTTGCTGTGACCCTTTAATGTTTTCAGGCACTTGCCCTGAAAACAACAAAATGTTAAAAATCTTTTTATTACACAGTGGTTTAAATAAATCTTTCTGCAATTAAATGATAATGGCTTTTCCGCCAGGTATCTGTATCTGTATAGCCGGTATAACCGCCCTTCGGCGTAACACACCAGCTTTGCTGGCACGTGGCACGGCAGCAGCTGGCAATATTACCGGTACACTGATCGACTTGTTACACCTAACCTTTGAACATCTAACTCTCAACATTGTTTAAAGCTATCTAGTGATGATGCCCTACTGTAATAGCAGTATGGGGATGATAGAAATGCTCCTATTTCCTAGTCACAGTTTAGAATCCTTAAAAACATCTTAGACTACTGAAGTTGAGACTTACTGAGTTCAGGTCCCAGATCTTGAGAGTTTTGTCGTCAGATGCTGACACCAGGAGGTGGGAGTCACTGGACCATGCCACGTCAGAAATACCCTGTCAGGGAAGACACACAAACAAGTCAACACACCATCTACAAGCTATGGACTCACAAGCTGGAGAGAGAGAGAGAGAAAGAAGGAGGGAGAGAGCAGAGAGAGAGAGAGGGGGGGCGGGAGAGAGAGAGG
>NW_017804353.1:44563-52854 GCF_001625305.1 Branchiostoma belcheri
AGAGAGAGAGAGAGAGAGAGAGCTGTGTATCTCAATAAATTTTAAGTACAGCCTGTACAGGTACACAGATAGTACAGGACTGGACCACCAACTTTAATAATAATTTATGTCCCATCTGAGAGGATGTCCCTTACCAAACCTAGGTTTTTTATTTTCACCTAAGTTGAGAGGGGAAATAGGCTCAAGTTAAAGTGCCATTTCCTAGGGCATAACATATTTGTAGAGGCATGCTTGGGACTCTAACTCTAAGTCTAGCTATTTTGCAGGGAAGCCATAAGAGGGCAAATCTTAGTACATTAGTATGGATACTACCTTATTAGAGTGCCCCCTGGTATGATCGCTATGGCAAGTTCTACGACAGAGAGTGGACCTCAGTACTTACCAGTTTGTGTCCAGAGATGGTTTTCTCAAACTTGCCGTCGTACGCACCCCAGATTTTTATCAGCTTGTCGGCCGCTGAAACAGGAAGGACACAACTCTTTAGTAAGAGAACTAAAATGCATTCATGGAACAACCTAATACCAGTTCACAATTGCCTTGAGCATGCCATAAAGATGACATACTTGTATACTTACATGAACTTGCGAGCCACTCTCCATTTGGGCTGAACTTGACAGAGGAGACTGCTTTTGTGTGGCCGGCCAACGTGAACTTCAGGGTGTAGTTTGGTTTCTGGGGAAAGATCAAAGTAGGGTTACAACAGTTACTCAGTTAGTATCATGTATTACCACCAAGATACAGTAGAGTGGTACACAGACTGATATTTTTCCATGTACTGTAGTGTTATCCTATACTAGTACAGCTTCAATATCGGGTCATAGGTCAATTTCTTTGTGCTTTATCCCAAAAGTGAGACCAAAGCATCCAATATACTAGTGGTTGTAGTAGGGCTCTAGCCAGCTCAACATGTTTTTCCATCAGCCCAGGTTCGTGATCAAAATCATGTGGTTGTCCGTGGTCCTATGGGTGTTTTTATATTTAACTTTTAGTAAAAGATTTTTGTTGATTTTGTCTGTCAAGGTTGACGGATTGGTTTTAAAATTTTTCCTTCAGGTGCCACAAAGTTCTGGTAATTGATGGAAAAACGGGTGCTGGCTAGAGCCCTGGGTTGTTGTAGCTGTAGCTCACCAACGGCTGTGGTTTGGGCTGTGTGTTCTGTGTAGATGTAGTAGTTGTAGTAGCTGTAGTAGCAGGGGTGGGTTGGGAGGCAGTGGTTGTCGGTGCGGCCGGCTTTGGAGCCACAGTGGCCTCTTCTGGCTCTTTCTTCTCAGCCGACATCCTTGTTTGAGTTCTCCTTGAACTTCAAGTAGAAGTTGAAGTAAAAATATCATAGTTCAGCATGAAGTTATTAACATGTTTCCCATTATGGTAAATTATAATTTGTTAAATTACAACTCCTATAAATTATAATACGTGAACAACAATAACAAGAAAATAAGATACGATTTAATAACAAATATAGCAGCAAATTCACGACGAAATAATATCACAGAATATCTTTTCGCTGATTTTTATATGCATGGCATTCAGTTGTGCTATGTATGATGACGATTTGGATGGGGAGGGGGGCAACCATAGTAGATTAAAAAACCACCTTGTCTTTTCAACCTACGTTACAAAACTACCCGATAGAACATAAGCTAGTGACTCTCATGTCAGTACCTTTCTTCATTCGTAAAATATAGTCTTCATGATTACTATTTAAATCCTAGCAAGTTACATATCTGATCGTGCCTTTCTCAGATCACAGAAAATTATTATGGCATGTGCACTTTAGTATGACAAGTGCCACGTGCTCTGTGATCGCGCTTATAAAAGATTTGATCAAGATAAACTTTACCTGTTAAGTCAGCAGTGCTCCCGTGTGTGTAGATTTCTTAATGTGGGGGTTCCTGGCTTCCGAAAATCCGAGAAAAATCGGTGAGAAGAGCACGAGTTTTCGCCTCCTGCAGCCCCGCACAAAGCAACGTAAACATGCCGGGCAATGGCGGGAAGTGTGTGGCAGTGCGCATGTGCGGGCGGATGATTGACATGCGCGAATGGCGGCCGTTATTTCCCCCGTGCAGCCGGCGGGAGGGTGTGGGCTGTTTACATCTCCTAACGCGCTCTAAGAAAACCTGTCCGCCTCGGCTGTACCAAGGATCGACATCTTTTACGTCCAACTGGCGGATTACTGGAGTGAATCTACGACAATCGACCGAAAACTAGTTAAAATTTTAAGAAATTTGCCGGATCGAATGTCACGTGATTGTTCCTGACCAATGGGATGGCGGGCTCGTGACGCCGACGCTGGCGAACTACGTGTGATGTGTGGCGTGTTTCATTTTTCAGGCCGGCGCCGCCGCCAGAAAGTTGGCCTTCAGCTGCGTTCCGTTCGGGAGGATACCGCCAGAATCTCGCAGTGTGTCAAAAGAGACAGTGTAGGCTAGAAAAGAGGAGAAAACCGAGAGAATTAGAAGATTTTTAAGCAAAATTTTGTCTCCAGACGATCATGTGATCGCTCTGGACCAATAGGAGTTAGCCCTGTCGCCTGTGTAGTATAAATAGGGTGTTGTTGTGCTGGGTCGCCATTACGGACTGTGGAGCTGCCTGCCGTGTCTCTTTGCAATCCAGCCTGCGGAATGGACGGCAAGAGCCATCCGGCTTGGCAGAACTTTCAGCAGCCAGCACACAACATCCAGTCAGGGTACAGACTCTAAATTTTCCACGTTACATATAGTTTAAGACGTGTAACAGTGTAGAACTGGGGCAACGACCTTGCGAGGTTGGGGATATAGAGGCGCCATTTTTCGCTGTAAGGCTTTGTAGGTTCATTAAAATTGCAACCTGTAAAAACGTGAAATTCGTCGTTAATTGAGTCAGTTTGCACCAAAAATTGTAACTAGAGTGTGAAGGTCACTTTCAGGACTTTACAGGTGGTAGAATTGACCGCATTTGACCCCTAGAAGTCGAGAAAGAACGGTTTTAAGTCGAGGTATATTGACAACCAGACTGGTTCCAGCCTTTTCTGGAAGTTACATCATTTCATTGGCATTTTAGGGTGTATGCATCGTCTGCGTTGATTTTATCCAAGTGAAACGATCACTTTTGATTTCGTATTATGTCGTACCTTACATGTGCGGGCTATAGCTCCAACCACTGCAGTATTATTGTCGAATTGCCATGATTTTATGTGTGTTGAACGATTAACTGTTCGGGAGGCCTGAGGCGGGTTTTTTCCTTTGTTGGATACGTGGTGGCGAGAGTGTCGCTCGTTCTGACTGGACATCAAAAACACGATTTCCCTTCGTTATACCCGTGTATGTTGTGTTTCTTTGTTTATGATCCTCCGAATCCGCATGTTACCGTGTGACCTGACGAATACTAGTTAGCGTGCTCATTGAAGAACATGTGCATGTGTTATGGTTTCCCCCGATCACCCCCCCCCCCATCTCCCTTGCACCATGTGTGAAAGAGGACCGATGTCCATGCATGTTTAATTAATAATTTCTGTGGTATAAAATGTTAATAAGAAGTTCAAGTGTCAAAAGCCATGACTTGAGAATAAAGACAACCTTTTTATTTTTACAATTATTTTGTGGAATATTGGCCAATTACAGGACATGCCAAGAATCATAGTGTAGCTTCAGAGAGACTACTGAATTAAAATGGGAATAAGTACCTAATCCATGGGATGCTGGTCTGTTTTGTTTCATTCTTTATTTCTGTGTCTATCCTGAATAGAGGAAGTTGAAACACATGTCTTTTCCTGTAAATCCTTTTTCGAGGTCATGTTTTTGACCTGGATTTAAAGACAAGGTTTTCCAAGAGTACTTTGTTCAAGAGTTAATCAGTTACTTCTTAAAAAAAAAACTTCAATTATTATCAAAACAAGATCCAAGGTAACTTGTGCAGACTCTAATTGAACATTTCCTGACTGAATTCTGATCAAATCTGAGAATGAAACAGGTGACTTGATGTAGGTATGATTAGATTAGAGGACAGGTGTATATGTGCATGCTGAACACACCACACACCCTGACTACCCCAGCAGAAATTGAGAAGAGTGTATATATCCCTCCCCCCTGTCTCTAGTGTTCAGATGAACATCGAAACGTTGTGAGAAGGCTGTCACAGAAGACCCAGCAGGCTAGGGAGTCAGGGTTGGACAATAAAGGTAACTATCTTTCCTACTAGATATCTTCATGTCACTATCCATTGATGTGTATGTGTAATACAGTGTATGCCCATGTGACAATTTTGTTGTACCTGTGTCAGTGAAATGTTCAATATGTGAGAGAAGAGATCGCTGAGATTAAAAGAATATTGGTATAGTCTCAAATGAGTTAATCAACTAGATGAGCACATAGCGTACATTGAAGAACAAGAAGCACATTTTTGAGTCATGGATGTCAAGAATCAGAAGAGTATGAGTAGAGTGTTGAAAGATGTAATGCCCAATAACTGGGGGCTCCTCAGTTCCTGTACTCTCCAAGCAGAGGTTGATGGTGGAAGATCGTTTGCTTTTTATATATGGTCCTTTTTTTGTCGCAACCACCACCAACTCGAGTTGGGAAATGGTTACAGACTGGCCAATTTGATACTGTCTTACCCCCACCAAAAGATCTGCTTGGAGATTAAGTTCCTGTCATGCATGCACGTAATTAAGACATCCCAGTGGGTATCTTGTCCTACATGTCACACTGAATAAAGATTGGTGTCAACAACCAGATGTTATTGTTAAGTACCTGTCAGAAAATACTGGTCTGTTTTAGAAAACCTTTCACATGCAAGGTACCTTGGGTTTTTCTAGAAAAATTAAGCATGAGGGAGCAGATCGCAAGCATGTCAAGGAACGAAGCGACCGAGGGGGTATTTTTTAATAAGAGTAGCCACTTAGGGTTCAATCTGAAAATTGGTATGAGGGAGCTGGCTGGTTACATGAGGGAGCAGCTCCCTTATTCGCCTGTTTAGAAAAAACCCTGAATTCTTGAATGTGGCTTCTTGGTAGTCACCATCAGTATGCAGAAGTGACTAGTGCTCTATATGTAGCAAATGCTTCATCTCCTGCTTACTATTCTGTAGTCGTTTCTGATCCACAGCCATTTTGAGACACTTTGGGCAGATTAGCAGGTGGTTCAACCTGGAAGACGGTACAAACAAGGCACTGAATCATTTTTTCTGCATACCTGGAGTAGTAAATGGTATTTGTAACATTCACCTGCACCACTCATTTTCTTTACTTCTTAGTAATTACAAGAGTATCTTGAAAATGTTTCCTTATAGTTATACTAGGGGTATTGGACGCCATATAAAACCTGTTACGGGGCCGGTAAACACTGAAAATGGGGCGATTTTAGAGCTTTCAAACGATGTATACAGTTAAACCAGTATGACTTACCACCTCTTTATATGGGGGACAACCAGGCGAATGTAACCAATTTTGGTGGCCCCTGAGATGATTTTCCCCCCTTGACACAAGCGTTACTTCGAATCCTGTCTTTCATGGCCATTTTTTTGTCCACAAAGACCAGATTTTATTAGTCCTCTTAGCAGTCCCATAGGGCATTTTTGGTCACCAATGCCTGTTTGTTACCCGAGTGCTGCAGGCTGCTTTCAATATGGCCTGGTGCAAGATGTCAAAAAAAAGCTGTGCAGTTGCCATTTTACCTGCATATACAGGTGGTATTTTCAGCCCTGTTTTAGTAGTTAACTGGTTTGAGTCAAATTTGTTGTATGTTGAACTGTTCACACTTCTCTAGAAAGGGTCATGAGATGCTGTGAAGTTTTTCTGAAGGCAAATATCGTCACTTTGTCATAGTGAATTGTCTATGGTATCAATTGGTTCCAAATGAGATACTGCCAGTGGCACTAGATCTAGACCAATACTCCAGTCTGCCAATTTAGCCTGAGAAATGAATGGCATTTTCAGCTCTGTTGTGCAGTTTCATTGAAAGCTCTTTTACGCTTCTTACTAGTCAAGCCCTCATGATGTTGAACTTAATTGTATCATATTCATGTGCTGCTAGACTGACCACAGCAGCTATTTCAAGGATTACAGTAGCCAGTCATTCATAGCAAGGGCATTAGTCATATATTCCTTGAACAACAGGAAATAACAGTTTCCATTTACAGATGTATTACATTGAATTCCACATTTGGACCTTGTATCCGTTGGACCTGATTCTTCTCTGGCAAGATGGGAAGTTCCTGGAAATCAGTTGAAACTCAACTCTGAATGTGTCTAGTTCTTTTCACATTAGGGAATGTTGAAAATGTTTGTAGACTTGAGCTCCGGTTTCAATTTAGTAATGGTCCAAGCAGACTGAAGTTCAATCAGTACTACCGTGTGTAAGACCAATCAGGTTATATTCCCCCCCCCCCATAGGCTTCTAATTCTGATAAAAGTACACAGGTCAAGGACATACTGCATTGGATTGACCAAAATTTCAAATTATATAATATGGCAGTGTGGTTGGAAGATACATATATCTTGATGTGTTGAAAGAAAAAAAGATGGGCTAAATCTGTGCAGGGCTCGAAATTAACATTGTCCCAGTGTCAAATGACACTAAATTTTCAGCTTGGGACAATTCAAATTACGTTTCGGGACAATTTTGGGGCAATTGGAAAATTCTAAGACCATCGACGTCATTTGGGAACGCGATCCATCCATCCTGCTGCAGACTGCTGGCAGCCTATAAATATATAATACTCTGACAAACATTAATTTTTTAAATTTGACCAATCAGGGATTCCAAATATCAGGGACGGTGCCATGCCCATGATATTATCATGTATTTTCCTACATTTACTAATAAAGTGGACTTCAAGTTGTACAAATTCAGTTGTTGTTTTCTTATTTTTGTCATCAACTTATTTCCTGAAAAGCAGGCTGGGACAGTCCATCTTCAGTTCGGGACAATTGAAATCTATGTTCGGGACAATTCTGGGACAATAGTGAAAAAAGTTAATTTCGAGGCCTGCTGTGTGCTGGTTTATTTGTCATATGCTCAAGTGAAGTGGCTAAAAAGATTGTCCAGTGTTGAATTCATGGTCCCCAAATGCCCTGTTTAAGTCCCCGATTAAGTTCTTCTCATGGTCCAAGTAAGTTAGATTCATTTTTCCTCATTCTATCACCCTTTCTTGTCCTTAGCACATGTAAATGGTCAATTTGTACCTGGCAGTACCCTCCATGATAGCATGGACTGAATCTTTAATGATCTGTCCTGTCAACATTTTGATCACTGTTGTTGGCATGGAATAACTATTGATGCTGTACCTTTCCATCTTGATTTGTGGGAAGGTTTTCTTCCAAAATACAGAATCTGGTTCAGTCAATCTGTTGTTACTTTGTGTCATTCAGTGTCCACAGTAATGAATAAGCTTTAACTGGCCTCCAGCCAACTATTACCATAACCAATGGGAAATTGTGAGATGCTTTTGGGAAAATGTAAAGTAGTGGACCAAAGAATCAGTTATGAACAACCAAAACTAAATTACTAGAACTACCATAAATCTAAATCCCAAATCAAGAGCAGTTAGAAGTTACAAGCTTACAGTTGCAGCAACTGCCTCACTTTACAAATTGGACAATAGCATTTATATTGTGATGACATGGCTTGGTGACATACCGATATCTGCCAACAATTATGAACTGATCTCATTAACCCAGACCTAATTTTATGCCTACAGAAATCAGGCCAATCATTTAAAGGTTTTATGACTTTGACAGGTCATGTAATAGCTAATTACATTTCATGCATGCAGCATGCTCATAAAACTGTTTTATGGAGTGATGTTACATCATTAGATTCTCATAAACACAGTGGCAAGTAATCTCTTCTAAGTAATTTTACTATTCCCAAACCCTTGAATTTTTGTTAAAGCAGTTCAATTTGATAAAAAGAATGTTAGAAAGTGTTTCAGTTCTAATGTAACACAATACATTTTAAGAGATCAGTTTTCAAATATAACCAGTTTTTATCAATAAAAGTATGATAAGGCCACACCAATTTAATTTGTTGGTTCTCGGATTTTTTCAGAAAAAATATGAAGCGACAGGGCGAAAAAAATAAAAATAAAAACAGGTCTAGGCATCCTATTATAGGCTTAAATGCTACAAAATGAGCCATGAAGTCAACACGAAAGGCTGGGTTAAAATTTAAACATTGAATTTTGAACTTTTAATCAAACCACTGCAATGATAGATGGGAAAACTGTAACAAGTAGGAAGAAAAGGACTTTCCTCAACTGTTGGGGGGCAAAACATGAGCATTTTTCAGTTGATTCAGGACCAGTAATTTTTTTTT
>NW_017804353.1:52874-145543 GCF_001625305.1 Branchiostoma belcheri
TTTTGCAAATCAGAAAAAAACGAAGAGGCGAATCCGAGAACCAACAAATTAAATTGGTGTGGCCTAATGAATATTCATGTTCATGTTAGGGGGTAATTTCTATTGAACATCATGAGCATATTTGGTGTTTCTTGTCAACCAAAGTTGGGATGTCAACATGTCAGATGTTGGGCCTCACTTACCCACCCATGTGACAGGAAAATGTTGTTTAAATTACTGATTAGTTAACAAATTTGGAATCAGTCGTTCTTCCTGAAAAATTGTGTTGTATGATTTCCCAAGGGAGGGACCAGATCAAATGAATACCCGTAACTGATGTCATACTGGTTGCCGCCCATAGCAGTTAAATTACTGTTAATAACATTGACTATTGTCAAGCCAACAATGAAGATACAATCAGTTCTCAAATTGTCTCTCACCTGATAGGAACTCCCAATAATGTCACAATATTATTCAAAAATGTATATTTTTCACAGTGCTTTTATTTCCCAATAGGAAAGATTTTAAAAAGCAATTCTGTAATGCAGTAGTAATACATCAGAAATCCATATTTGTAGTGTCATGAATTTGCGGTGGAGATGTCACTGAAAAACTTCAACAATAAAATTTTAGTGGAAGTTTCAAGATGACATCCACATAATTGTCAAACCAACAGTCAACACATGAAGGTCTCCTAATTTTTGTTATCATCTCTAAGGCAAGAGAAGTCACCAGATCAGCTCTAGGAAATCCTGATAATGTTTATTGTTCAAACACCTGGTAGCCACTTTGCTCTTTTCAGCAAGCATTGCTTGGTATGTTACCGAATTACTTGTTATTTTAATGATATTTGCTCTTGTATAGTATGTTTTTAAAAGGTTGCAATGAAGAAGAGATGCATTTGAGTAAGTAAGAAAAATGTTGCTGTTCGTATTGGATTTGCACAATGTTCTATTAACAATGTCCAATATTTGCCCAATACTTGGTTTTGGCTGGTCTCATTAAGTCATTCTCATAAGACTTTCAAAAACAGCAGAATTACAATGCTACAATTGAAGCCTTCAAGGTCTTTGTGCTGAATGTTGAATGACACTTCCTCAACTCAGTTGTACTGTATTATACAGCATCTGTAACGTAAGTTCTATTGTACCAAAGTCAGACATATTTGTGCTTATTGTTAACAAGTAGAGCTGTATTGGGTTGAGAGTCTCTTGCCAGGTTTTTATACATTTGCTTTGAAAAAAAAAGTATTTCTAATCTATAAAGATTTTTGTAGTACTGTTTTGAAAATGACCCATAGGACAGCTGCATTATAGACTTTACCCTTCATTGCATCAGCTCAAAGTCATTAATATTGATATTGATGTCATCAGGCAGATGGCTGCAGCTGGATTTTTGATCTAATACGGGCTGTTTAATGGCATTTGGCATAGGAAAAATGTTGTTTCCTGTTTCAGCCATGAGAAAATTAGTTTTTTTTTTCTTTTCTATCTTTTAGTAGACTTTGGTGATCTCTGGTGATCCAACTTACACAATACAGTTTAAGAAAGTAAAACTTACACAAGGAGACTTATATTTTCAATGTCAATGTTCAGAGTTCTCCAGAAAACTGGAGATATAATAAGAGTAGTCTTGCCTGTCATCTTTATCTGTTGTATTTAGAATGACTGGTGAAAAGATGTCATTATCTAAATAGACATCATACTGTCTTGTCAAGTTGTCATTTTGTTGACTCCTCAGTAAACGACCCTGTACAATGAAGAACTGCCATAAGTTCTTTAAACCTCATCTGCACAAAGGTCAGAAGGTTTGCTTGGTATTAGAATAATGTATTGAAATGTGTTAAAATAATGTTATGTATGAGGGATATACATATCACCTGTCTCGTCCGTTGGAATTTGTATATGCAAACTCTTTGCAATTCAGGAAGTTTTATCCCTACTGTTAGCCTCCATAGCATGCCAAAAACTGGGGTTTTGGGGGTCTTCAGGGTCTTTGGGAGCTTTTATGTGCTATTTTCTGATTGCATATAGACAACATAGCCGGCCTGGTTGAATTAGAACTGGGCTAATCAGAAAACAGCCGAAGACCACCAAGACCCCAGTTCTTTAAGCCTGCTACGGAGGCTACCTGCTGTAAGGTTTGCTTTTTGGTGTCACAAATAAATAAAGTCTTTATTTCTTTGTCCCCATTCTCTAGATTGACATCACATAGTCTTGTCAAGTTATGATTTTCATATTGCTGGCTGCTCAGTAAACAATTCCTTTTGTCCCCAGATTGGACCACCTCAGCCACTCAGCCGGGGAAGCAGACAGCTTAGGGGACGGTGCTGTGAATGGTATGAACAGTCCGACTGGCCCGGGAAAAAGAGTACGCAGGCCGTCCACCATGTATGCTGAGGGATACGAAACTAGCGAATCAGTGAGTGCAACGCTATCTGGTTGAAGAGAGCTATGCTGTCCCTTACTGTACCATAATTTTGTGAGATTCCAAACCACCCGAACTTTGACTAGCGAATCAGTGAGTGCACCGCTATCTGGTTGGAAGAGCACATTGGCAGAACGTACTGTGCCTGTATGAAACCCTGATTTTTCCTGGTTTTCGTTGGCTATTCAGGGGTTAAAATACCCGGTCTCGCAGTCTCGCCGCGCAAGTAATTTTTTCTGTGCGAGACTTATTCGGAAAGCCAGGTTGCCCAGAGCGCAAGTTATTTTTACAGCGGCTGGGTTTACGGCCAGCGGCTTCTGAAATAAACAGTGCCGCGGTCCCGCCTGATAACATCCCGCCTCGGCCTGCCGGCCTGCACGTGAGCAGTCCCTCTACTCAAATAACAGCGGGTGTTGATAATTTGGCGTTTCGCCTCCCTGAGCACGTGCGCGTAGGGATTTAATTCCAATATTTCCCCGATAAATGTGTTCGTCATTCGAGTTTTCTTCGGCCGAGCGGCGTGGATCGAGCCGGCTGTGCGCGTGAAGTTTTCGGCGGTTCCGCGGAAAAATAATCCATCCCCAGAAGAAATGTCACGCATGAAAATAACAACTATACCTTAGTTTCCCCGTTTTATGAGTTTTTGAGGCCGTGAAATGTTTAAAACGGTTGAAATTTGTCCAAAAAACCAGCTCGAAAGACTGAGAAATAATGGCCAACATGGCCGACACATGTTGACAACAAAAGTGGTCAAAGGTCAAGTTAGCATCCAAACGTACAGGACATTGCAATGTGCTATAAAAACGATGCTTTAAACGCATGAAATTATTTTTCGGCAACAACAGAAATAAAAATTCACTCATATTTTTAGAAGGTTAATTTTCAAACATTACTGTGAAATTTTTTCAAATTTATTGGTTTCTAGCTTCAGAATATAATAGTTGTTTCTTAGAATGTGCGGTTGGATGCTGTGAAGGACTTGACATATATTAAGTATATTAGACATATATTAGACATATATTAGACATTAGAGATTTAATATGATCATGCCTACCAGTTTTTGAGTAGGAGTCTCATAGACATAATCACAATTTTATTTGTTCAGCTGTGTCAATATGTGATTTTGTTTGGGATATGATAGGGTTACTACTACTAGCTTAGTTATATTTGGTTTAGTTTATTAAGATGTTGGTAACACCTACTTGCTCCAAGTTCCAGGTAGTAAATACATGTACATTTTGTATCATGTATTTTTCACTTGTTGAACTTGTGGAAGCACCGTTGGCCCCCGGTTAGGGGTCATCCGGGGAACCTATGCCCAATTTTTCAAATTAAGGGTGCTAACAGTACTCAGTAGTTGCACGGCTGTGTCAGAACTTACCAGTGAATAACACAAGACAAGTTTGAGTTTACTTCAATCTTTCTGTCTTTGACTCTTTGATAGAAGTATTTATTAAAGAGTTTTCATCTTAATTTAGCCAAGTTGCTCGAGTTATGCTGGTGTAACTGCATTGCCATGGGTTTAGGTCCGGAATCATAAGGTACGGACCTGAACCTAAACCTCTGGTTATGAGTCCAGAACCTGAACGTGGGTTAAGGTCCACATCCCTAAGTACAAGGTGGATTGGTCATATTGAGAGAGCTCTGGGTGTTAATGGAAGAAGGCCCAGGCAGGACGAGGCAGATGATGAAACCAGCAGTTCTTCCGGCTCAGAGTCGGAGATGTGAAGGTAGCATTTTTGAATAAACGATGATGTTTGACAGCTGTTGTGTTTGCTACTTGATAAACAAACCTATTAATTGATAAAAAGAAAGGATAATGGATATTGGGTAGCAGATTTGAAGAATCCAGTTCCTTTGAAATGGGGCAACCTGAAATCCTGATGGGGCAACCTGGCTTTTGACCCAGGTTGCCGCCCGGGCAACCTGGAAAAAAAAAGTATTTTAACCCCTGCTATTGTTTTCAATGTTGCATCAGAATTTCGCCTGTTGCAGACATTTTTTTCCAACACAACATTTGGAAACTACATATGGGATGTGCATGAATGCAACCTTATGTGAGACATTCTGCCAAAGTGTTATGCACAATACACAATGGGTTTTATGCAGGTGCAGTACATTCTGCCAATGAGCGGTTGAATGGAGCTACATGTTTTCCCTTACCATATCTTTGGTGTGTTTCCAACCCACCACATAACTTTGAATCAGTGAATCAGTGAAGTCTCCTTCCTTGTTTTACACTTCTGTAACTGGAAGTTCAAAAATTTACATTGAAAATACTGTAAATTTGCATTGAAAATACTGTAAATCACTTTGAATTCAGTCATTTCTGTGTGGCAAATTTATCATTTTCGCGAACAAATAATTCGCCAACTTTCTCTCTTCTGCACCTGCCACTACTGCGAACATTTGGTACCGCAAACATGCCCATTTTTCTCAGACCCCGAACTGTAGCTACTGTGAATATAAAATGTAAGGCAACCACTTAAATCTTGTTTGTACCTGAAAATTGACAATCAAGTGTCTTACTGAGTTTTGCCTTGTTCCAGAAGCAGGCTGCTAAGAAACCAGGCCGCATGACAAACCAGTTGCAGTATTTGTTAAAAGTGGTGATGAAAGCAGTATGGAAGCACAACTTCGCCTGGCCCTTCCACGAGCCTGTGGATTGGGTGAAGCTGAACATACCAGTAAGTCTTATTGGTCCATTTCTGTGAACATCAGTGATACTCTTGTCTCATTGGCTGAATTCTGTGAACTTCAGTGTTACTAGGCTGAACATACCAGTAAGTCTCATTGGTTGATTTCTGTGAGCATCAGTGTTAACTTGCCGAACATAACCAGTAAGTTTCATTAGTTCATTTCTGTGAACATCAGTGTTACTTTGCTGATCATACCAGTAAGTCTCATTGGCTGATATCGGTGAACTTCAGATTTACTTCTAGCGCATATTCGTCTTGGTCGTTATCTGGTTTTGATGTAGAACAAACGACCAAAAGAAATTGTACACGGCCTTTTTGCTAACAAGACAGCTGTACTTTGTGTAACACGTGTGACTATGCAAAGAATGCCCACAGTTAGTGATCTTGCAACAAATGTGACAAGGGGCACAGACCCCAAAAAACATGGCATTTTCTTTACACATTTTGCAATCTATGATGATTCTTAATATAGATCTGCACCCGATTTGATTCCAAGCTGAAACGAGTTCCACCTGAGATTGCAAATAGTCCTACTGTAAGCTTAACACCAAGCTTCTATGTTTGAGAACTAATTTTGCTCTATTTTTCTTGCCACCAACAGGACTACCCGAAGATAATCAAAACTCCTATGGACCTGGGAACCATCAAAAAGCGATTGGAGACCAACTACTATTACAGTGCCAAGGAGTGTATTCAAGATTTCAACTTAATGTTTACCAATTGTTACGTTTACAACAAGCCAGGAGAGGTGGGTGTTGCCAACGTTCTTACATTTGTTAGCAATCAGAGATTTGCCAGTATGTTATGTTTTTTGTAGTGTTTGTACTCGGTAGTAGCTTGATCAGATCTCGAACTCAGGTGGCTTGTTTTTGTTATGCATACGTTATGTTCACATATGTATAATCTGTATCTGTATAGCTGGTATAACCGCCTTTCGGTGTAACACACCAGCTTCTGTATCTGTATAGCCGGTATAGCCGCCTTTCGGTATAACACACCAGCTTCTGTATCTGTATAGCCGGTATAACCGCCTTTCGGTGTAACACACCAGCTTCTGTATCAGTATAGCCTGTATAACTGCCCTTCGGCGTAACACACCAGCTTCGCCGGCACGCAGCGCGGCGGCAGCTGGCTACATCACACCAATCGACTTGTTACACCTAACCCTTGAACATCTAACTCTAGGCATTGTTTAAAGCTATCTAATGCCTGTTCCTCATCCCTCCCGTAGGATGTATATCTCATGGCCCAGACGCTAGAGAAGCTCTTCCTGCAGAAAGTGGCCCAGATGCCTCCAGAGGAGGTGGAGGTGGCATCACAACAGAAGCCTGCGGTACAACCCAAGGGCAAGAAAGGGCCGCGCAAGGGACCCAGAGTACAAGGTAAGAGCAATCTTGAACTGTACTATTATTACCAAAAGTTTCAGGTGTAAAATCCACTCAAATTTGCATTTGATTCTTGTAAAGATTTGGAAAAAAATGGCAAGATATGTATGTTTGCTTGAATGGCACTGACGAAAGGTAGTGGATGCTACCTGAAACGTCTGACCATTTCCAAAATCCAGTTGCTTGAGCGACTTTTTTTGGGCACATCTTATTACCTGGATGTCTAACCTTCACCAACGTGTTCTGATGTAAATTGATGTCCTAATATTAGTAAACTGTAGCTTTGTTATTTTTTTGTGATATAAGTTGAAGTCCCACTAAGCCGTAACTTTGTTATTTTTTTCCAGCTGCCCAGTCGACGGCAGTCCCAGTGCTGAACGCGCAGCCTCCAGTAACGCAGCCTCCTGCGCCGCCACCCGTCGTGGCCCCTCCCCCGATCGTCCCCACCACAGCCCCCCCTCCTCACATCCCCACAGACCTGAGTCTACCCCCCCAGCCCGTCCAGCACCCCCCACCCCCTCCCGTTGTACAGCCGCCCCCCACGAGAGCACCCCCTGCAAGAACGCAGCAGCCCCGGCCACCGCCCCCCCTGGAGCAGCCGCCACCCCCCCAGCCGATACAGATGCCCCCCCCAGACGCTACCCCAGGGGCCGTCCACTGCACCGGCTCCCATTATCTCACAACCTGGCCAGGCCGTACCCACCAAGGTAAACACATACTGTTACACGGGTTAATGTTATACCTTTTTGGTATATCTTAGTATGGAGATACAGTTTTTACTGCGCCTGCAGGAAACCCTGATTTTCACGGTTTTCGTTAGATTTTTGGTCACCGTTTGGTCGCATTAGAATTTTGCCTGTTGCAGAAGGTGTCTTTTCCAACATAACATTTGGAAACTACAGACTAAGTGATACAAATATTACTTTGTATGAGATGTTCTGCTGAAGTGCTATGCACAATGCATTACGGGTTTCGCACAGGTGCAGTGCGTTCTGCCGACATGCCTTAAGATCCATGTGAGGCCAAACAAATTTGGAGAGTGTTCATTCATTCTAAACCTTCACCTGGCTCAAACCTTCAACCACTGACTTAGCACCAAATTTGTATTGGTTTGGGAGTTAAGCAATTGTTAATCAGCATGATCATGCCGTAATCTTAGCTGCTATGTTCTGAATAGCCAGCCCTCTTGCTGACATGTCAAAGAACAGTAGGGCATTAGTGTGATATCAGTCAATGTATTAATTAGTCCTGCATTTGGGTTAAACAATAGTGTTGTTTCTGTACCAAGGAGCTTGAGCAGACTCCCTCCTGGCCTCTACCACTCATGGGCAGAGCCACTGGGCTAAGGCCTAGTCAGAAGGTAGAAAAACTTACAACAAACCATTTCTCCTAGTGCCTGCCTGCTTTCAAATTCCTTCATAAGTGCCTGTTCGCAAAAACCAACGCCTTTCTTTTGCCTTGTAGGTCTTTTTGACAGCAGTAGTGCCTTCTGTGGTGGATGGCTATAGCTACTTTACAGTCTGCATGACAATATTATGAATGGTTTTGTCCTGCTCCCAAACATGTATTAGGGAATACTGGATCCTACTAACGATAACTTACTTTGAAACAGAAATATTTCTAGATGTGGACAGAATGAAACACCATTCTGTGAAATTGTTACCAAGGCAGACTGCCCTCACTCTACAGTGGCAAAAAGTTTTGTAATTGTATCCAGACCCAGATGTGAAATGGCTTACTCCTTGGAGCCAAAAGTATCCTCCTAAAATGATCACAAATCAGGTCCTGGTAACCAATCAACAAAACTATCAACAAAAACTGATGGAAACTGTAAAGAGTGAAGTGAGCAACCTTAGACTGAGGATGGAGCATGGTAATTTTGGTTAGCTACATTTAATAGTGCAGTGCAGCATCATACTGATACAAACATGTGTCCCACCAGGTAAAGAAGGGCGTGAAGAGAAAAGCGGACACCACAACGCCCACCACCATCTCCACGACAACGGGCAGCGAATCGTCGCCCTCGACAACCGAGCCCAGACCCGCAAAAATCCCTCCCGTCAGGTGGGAACCAGATCATCCCAAAGCTTGGTAATGAACAACACCTGCAGGATCTACCTTTTCTAATCATACAATAACACCCGTCTGTCTTCACATTTAACTGATACACGTGCAAAAACACTGGTACAAACCATTCCTTCGAAATTAGTAAGATGACAGTTATGCAGCCTTTCAAAACTTCCATCCAAAATGGAGAATGGAACTTCTGATTCTGTGTCTGTCTTCCACATTTTAACTGTTACACGTGCAAAAGAAAGAAAGTCAGTGGTGCAAGAAACCCTATTGGCTCTCCTTTGGATTTAGTTTGATGGCATTTACTGTGCCTCCTCAACTCCCTTGAAAACATGCATCCAAAAATGGGGAACTTCTGCTCAGTCCCACAAAAAAAAATTATAAAACATACTGCCCCATCAGAAATATAGTTGCTAGTTGAAAGCAGTATATGAATAGTAGTTATATAGAATATTAGTTGTAATTGTGTATATCCTCAATTTTTGGCTTGGGGTTGTGGGTTGCTGGAAAGTAAAATAGTAATTGTTTGAAAGCACGTTTGAATGTTTAGGCACACACGTTTATGTTGCTTGCTTGAAGATGTATGTGAAAATGAATGACTTAGAAGATGAAATCTTATGTAGTTCGTATTGTTTTATGTTAGATACAGGCACATATAGTAGGTGCTAAAGTTAATGCTTACAGAAAAGTAAAAAAAAAGCTACCCTTTTCTGCACTATAGTTCAGATAATTTTCTTTTGTAAGATCGGTAGCACCTTGCATGTTGTTACGAAAATTTTTCAGTAAAGTACACAAATTTTCCATGTACAGTAGCCCATTAGTGCAATCACGCGACTGATCTGTGTAAAAGAAGCATCATGCCTGTACTGTAGCCCATAGGTACAAACACACGACATATTTGTGTAAAAGAAGCGGCATGCCTGTACGGTAGCCCATAAGTACAATCCCTCGGCTGATCTGTGTAAAAGAAGAGTCATGCCTGTACGGTAGCCCGTTAGTACAATCACTCAGCTTATATGTGTAAAAGAAGCAGTATGCCTGACTACCCTGTTCCTTGCCTGCCAGGAGAGAAAGTGGTCGACAGATCAAGCCGCCTCGGAGAGAACTCCCCGAGACGGAACAGCACAGCTCCAAGAAGAAGGGAAAACTGTCTGCTCAGCTCAAGTACTGCCAGGGCATCATCAAGGAAATGTTCGCCAAGAAACATGCGGTAAGTTGGTTACTTCTCCTCTTCATCCCTTTCTCCTTCCATCTGGATTTGTCCTTGGACACCAGTTCATCTGTCACCTCATACAGTTCATTCTTTCCTAGAACTATCACAGAGTGGAACTCGCTGTCTCCCAGTACAGTAGGGGCATTGTTATTAGATAGCTTAAACAGTGCCCAGAGTTAGATGTTTAAGGGTTAGGTGTAACAAGTCAATCGGTGTAATGTAGCCACCGATTGTTAGCGGGTGTGTTATGCCGAAGGGCAGTTACACCGGCTATACAGATACAGATTCTCCAAGTGGTTTTGGGTCTGCTTCTTTTCCCAACTGGTCTCCAAGTGTAAGTTGAACATGGGGTTTTCTTGTCGTGTTAGATACCATTTGGCGACCATTAGAATTCATGTGCTGCTGTACCAAGTAGTTGGATGTGTCATCATCGATTGACTGTATTGGTCAGGGTTATACCCCCCTTTAGACCACAAAATATAAGATTGTGTGGGATATTTTAGGTCTGTAAACTTTTGGGATGGCTTTACTTTCCAAGCAGCCACTGCAAAATGTGCTGTGCAACGTTAATCTAAACTGGTGATGCTATTTCTTCTGAACAGGCATATGCTTGGCCATTCTATGAACCCGTGGACGCTGACTTACTGGGCCTACACGACTACCACGAAATCATCAAACATCCCATGGATCTGGGAACAGTAAAGGTAAGGTTTTACAATTAATTAATCAATAGTTTGTAACAGTGTTCACCTCTCAATCTGGGCATAGGCACTAGCCACTGGCTGTGATGTTGTGCTAATATCTTGAGAGGTAAGAGTAAACAGAACCCATGTTAATCACAGTCACTCTGCCTGGTAGAGTTGGATTGTTTCATGCCATGGGTACAGATGGATTCATTGTTATGCAGAAAACAACAGCCGACCAAATCAGTACATACCATGTACTTTTGTAACAGCATTGGTGTCATAAGAAAAGGTATAGGTGCTTTGAAAAATCTTATCCAAGTTATTCTGTGGTGAAAATTTAAGCATCAATTTTAATCATTCATACATATTGATTGTAAAAATATCTTTAGAAGATTAGAAATTTGTAACAGAATATCATCTATATTCTAGATGTACTTTCTGTGCAATTTTAAGGTATTGCAATGTTTGAAGTTATTGTTTTCCTTCTGTACAGAAAAAGATGGACACTCGGGAGTACAAGTCAGCGCAGGAGTTTGCATCAGACATGAGAATGATCTTCAGCAACTGCTACAGATATAATCCTCCGGAGCACGACGTAGTACAAATGGCCAGAAAATTACAAGTAAGTTATAACTCTTTTCTGAATGCTATGACTTACATCACCTGGAAATGTTGATAAAGTTGACGCTCTTTTAGTGATGCCAGTCGAAACATCTGGAAGTAATCTCTGTAATTTTTCCAGTAGTTGTTTCCTTTTGTTTCCTTTTAGACTTCCAAAAAATTTGTCTTTACCTATTTGCATATCAATCAATAGTACCTGCTTAAAAACCTGCTTTTCTGAATCTGACAAGTCTCCAGTGTCACTGACGAAAGGTAGTGGATGCTACCTGAAATGTCTGACCGTTTCCAAAATCATATCCAGTTGCTTGTTTTTTTGTGTGTATCTTATTACCAGGATTTCAAACCTTCACCAACAAATCTCCAAATTGGTTTGTTAATTTTTTGGTTACGATATCATTTATTATTTTTTTCCTCCTTGTTCCCCAGGATGTGTTTGAAATGAAGTATGCCAAAATGCCGGACGAGCCGCCGGACCCTGAGCCGCAGCCCCTGCCTGTGCCGCCCCCCGCAGCCGAACCCGAACCCAACACTTCCACCAGCAGCAGCAGCAGCGAATCCTCCTCCGACTCTGACAGTACTGACTCTGAGGAGGAGCGGGAGGCCAGGTTACGGGAACTACAAGATCAAGTGAGTGTCTGTGATCTGGTCGGTTCCCCTTTCTTGTCATCTTTTCTTCAAATTCTCTGCTTTCTAGTGTTAACTTGCTATAAAAATCACAAACCTAGGATAGATGTCTTTTTAATTGATAAGATGATAAAATCTAACTCTGCTCAGATAGAAAACCTAGCAATCAATATCAAGGTTCAAATTTTGCTAACTTTCCCTAGTGTTAAAGATACTAATACTAGATGTGTTTTATGTGTATGTGTACTTGCTGAACTAAGAATGGTGAGGTGGTTTGTCACTGTGGAAGAGTGTTGTTTGGCATTGTAGTTACAAACTACTGCTGGCCAAAGCTGGCAGCCTTATAGCATCAAATCTAGCTCCAGGGCTCGAAATACTTTGTGCATATGCACTTAAGTTCGGGTAAAATGGGAGCTGTGCACCTAACCTGCACTGGTCCATATACTGGGTTTATAAGAAAAAAGGGCAATGGTTTCTTAACAATGGTTTGTATGATCCATACTTCTCTGAGTCTGAATGGTGCAGGTAATTTTCAAAGTTGCCTGCACAAAAAAAGTATTTCGAACCCCGAGCTCTCTTACTACTTAGCAGGGCCTGATGGCAGCTATCTGTAGCACAGAACACGATGCGATATTCAATTATCCGTTCTATTACTGGCTGGTATCAGTGAAACTGTGGAAATGACTCTTTTGACTGTCCCGTCTTTGTTGTCGCTTTGCTGTAGAACATGCTGCACACCAGGCCCTGGCATCAGGTCTGTTCACATCTCTTAATCATTAAACAGACTCACTACATTCGTGTGGAGCTATCACAATCAGTGCAAACGCCAGGGCTTTAGGTCTGCGCATTTCGGAGCTCTTTTACGTCAGGGTTCTCACCAGAGTTTTGTCACAGCACAGGGCTCTTAGCTACCCCTCAAATTCACCACTTTGTGCAAATAAAATTAGAGGGGTGATCAGTAATTCTGTTGAACATTCTACTTGAAACTTTGTCGTACAAGTGAATTTCTCAAATGCACACTTGCACCTTTACCAAATAACATAATTCGAGCTCTGCAGCTTAGGGGTTATTTTTCATCTCTTGTATCTTCATTTTGAAGTCAAATTTTGATTTATGTATAAAGATTTGTGATTGGTCACACAAGAAATGTAGGGAGCTAAGTCACAGCATAGCAAGTCCAAATCACAGCATAGGGGCCCCTACAGTCAAACAGCCTGGTGAGAACACTGAACGTGTACTCTGATACTCTGCTTAGCACTCTTATATGGCGTTTTGAACACTTAGCTCCTGTGGTGTGCTTTAACTAAGGTAGACCATGGTTGCCTTTCCGCCTAAAATGCCCTCCCTGTGCCCAGTTGCTTTAGATGTGGGAACTAACTTCAGATAACTAGATGTAACACAAGTTATACCATTTGTGTCTTTAATGTAATGGTTATTACAATGTGTTGTGTAGTTTGGTAGATGTTAAAAGCCTTGTTCTACTTTTTGTTCCAGTTAAGAGCGGTACACGAGCAGCTTAGCGCGTTATCTGAAGCGTCTCAACAACACAAACCACATAAAAAGAAGAAAGAAAAAGACAAGGACAAAGAAAAGGACAAAGACAAAGAAAAGGACAAAGACAAGGACAAGGAAGACAAACACAAGAAGAAGAAGAAAAAGGAGAAGGATAAGAAGGAGGGAGAAGTGGTCCCTGTTAAGAAAGACGTTCCCGCCCCCGCTCCTGTTCCCCCGCCACAGCCACCTCCTAAACAGCCCAGAAAAACACAGCCCAAGAAAACCAACAGCAGGTCAGTATGCTTCAACTATTGAACCCACAGGAAGTTGGGTAGATGTTGTCAGGCCTAGGAAAAACATTTTTTGTTTCCTGTTTCCCGACCGACCCTAGAAAAACCTGCCGACCCTAGCCATTTTTTTGGGTGTATCCCTGCAAGGGACGTAATTTTTCAAGCTGATCGACCTTTTGATCTGACACCTGAGTGATGAAACGTTGTACAGTAGGTTTTTCAACATTGACATTGAAAATATAAGCGTCCTTATTAAAGTCTTACTTGTTAAACTGTATTGTATAAATTAGATCACTGGAGATCCCCAAAGTCTAATAAAAAGAAAAGAAGGAAAACAAAAAAGATATCCCTACCTACTGACCCTAATTTTTTCAGGACTGAAACAGGAAACACAACATTTTTTTACTAGGCCTGACTACTGTAGGTCACAAAGGAATTAAACCTCGCCTTCCTGCTTTCCTCTTATTTCTGTACTTATAAAGAATGTTGGAGAGGTACATGTAGTAGTGGAACCTGCCCTGTGAGAAGTAAAAGGTTCCTTGTTTACTGTTTCAGAGTTGGGCAGGCAAGGAAACAACCAAGGTGACTCCTTTCATCATTGTAGATATCTCTCTTAGAACGCTTCCTTGCCACTTTCAGTCTCACAACAACTTTTGCATGTTCCTCTAAACATGTAAAGGTGACAATCCTACCTTTACAGTGGCGTATGTAGACACAGGAGTCCTGTAGGGTTGCCCAGTTGTATTGCATGTGCCAGATAACCGTGTTATTTCTTTCCCGGCTATTTCTTGGTATGAGCAAGGACACGAGGCAAACAATATTTGTAGTATGTCGGAGAGTGTATTGGCTAAAGAACATAGCACACAGATACGTAGTTACTGCAAGATTTGAATTTCAACTGTGATCACAGATATCACTGAATGTTTCTGGGTTTTTCGAGAACAAATAATTCTGTCACCGTCATTCACAGGATAACATACTGTAGTCATTCATTGCTTGGATTGCAGCTACAATCTAGTACAATCTAATTCTAATACAGTCTTTGTAGGTTGTGTGTATGAGAGAAATAGTTAGCCTCCGTAGCAGGCTTATAGAACTGGGGATTTGGTGGTCTTCGGCTGTTTTCTGATAAGCCCAGTTAATTCAACCAGGCCGGCTATGTTGTCTATATGCAATCAGAAAATAGCACATAAAAGATCCCAAAGACCCTGAAGACCTCCAAAACCCCGGTTTCGGGCATGCTATGGAGGCTAAGAAATAGCTGCATGTACTGACATACACTTTTTCTTGTGATTTTAGTAGACAATCATCGAAGAAAAGTAAAGCACAGACCACGACGGCGCCAGCTTACGAGAGCGAGGACGAGGATCTGTGCAAGCCGATGACTTACGACGAAAAGAGGCAGCTGAGCTTGGATATCAACAAATTACCAGGTTAGTATAATCCTATGAAGACAATGTTCTATCCTATCATGAAAGTTCATCTGTGTCGGTAGTTACATGTTTAAAGTTAAACTTTTGGTCCAACACAAAAAAGTTCTCTCACCTAGAGATTCCACCAGTCACTCTGGTCTTCCTCAGTAGACTGACCCAGCGAGGCTTGTCACATGGCTTCTTTGAAGTGTGACGTCAACACTGGGTCAGTCTACTGAGGAAGACCAGAGTGACTGGTTGAAAGCTCTAGGTGAGAGAACTTGTTAGTGTTGGAACAAAAGTTAACTCAACAGGTTAGTATTCTCGTACACAGACAGTGTTCTAGCCTGTGATGACGTAATTTTTCTACAGTACTACTACTGCAGTTAGTTACAGATTTTTCAGTGGTGGTTTTGTTTTTGTTTGCCTGCTGGTGGGAACTGGATGGCTGTGTATTTCAGTGTATTGTCAAGTGTTCCAAAGTCTTTTGCATATGGAAAGGGATTCAATGTCCTCTCTAAATATTTAGGGTAAAAGCAAATGTTAGTAAAATGAAATTATCAGTTAGTTATATGAAGTTTTCACCTCTCAATCTGGGCATAGGCACTAGCCACTGGCTGTGATGTTGTGCTAATATCTTGAGAGGTAAGAGTAAACAGAACCCATGTTAATCACAGTCACTCTGCCTGGTAGAGTTGGATTGTTTCATGCCATGGGTACATCCCCTTTCTACTAAAAGCTGTGACTTTTGTTGTCATTTAAATCATACTAAATCATTGCGCATCACATTTTAATTGCACACAAATCCTATTTGAGTCACTGATGCAACAGTTGCTCAGTGATCACTTTCCAATGGAAAAAACGGCCTTACAGATATCTATTCCTTGTAGAAAAAAAATAAACAGCCAATTAATGTAGTCTCTACCAGACTAGCTACGCTGGCTATATATAGCAGAATATTTGCAAACTGCGGCCGGACTCCCCTGGCCAATTTTACTCTCCTTTTTGCCGAATTCTACGTTCCATATTCCCGTAGAAAGGCCTGGTAGAGGCTACAACCAACATGGCACATACAATAGGAGATGGCTAACATTTTGTTTGTGTAAAATGCCTTTCCTAAGGGCACGAGGTCAGTGTCATGGGTAGGATTCGAACCCGGGACCTCTTGGTCCTGAGCCGAACACGCTACCGTTTACGTCACACGACCCCACGAACACAATTGTTGTTATTTTACCAGGTGACAAGCTGGGGAGAGTAGTACACATCATCCAGTCCAGAGAGCCGTCATTACGAGACTCCAACCCTGATGAGATAGAAATAGACTTCGAAACCCTCAAACCCTCCACCCTCCGAGAACTAGAGAGATATGTCATGAGCTGTCTCAGGAAAAAGCCCAGAAAACCTTATGGTGAGTTCTCTTCCTCTGAAATTTCTTTTTATTCTCTCAACCTTGTCAGCTCTTGTGTGTTCATTAGTTCAGTAGTATATTCATTAAGAAGGCAAAAGTATGCTTGTACAATATACCATATGGGATAGATAATGTAGAAATTGTTAAAAGTCCTCCCCACACCACGTGGTGCATAGGGCGTCACCCATCTACGGTTCAGTAGCCCTTGGGCCACACAGTTGTGCAATCACTACAGCAGGGGGCTAGTTCCCTGGTAGTGGTGTGAGTTTAACTCTCATACCTTGTCCCAAATGCTGAGTGCTAAGCAGAGAAAGCAGCATGAACCATTTTTAAAGTCCTTGGTATGACTCAGGACCATTTGATGCAAGGCGAGCACTCTAACCACTTGTCCATTGCACTAGTAGAAATTGTGATAGATAATAACTGAGGACCTCTTTCATAAAAAGTGTGTTCTTGTGTTTTAGCGAAACGTCCGCAGGGCAAGACAAAGGAAGAGGTGACCAAACAGAAGAAGGAGGAACTGGAGAGGAGGCTGCAGGACGTCAGCGGGCAGCTGTCATCCGCAAAGTCCAAGGTGGCAAAGAAAGGTACAACTACCGCATATGCTTATTCTCTTGTGTTAAGATATTATCTTACCTTGCACAGTCTAAGGACTTATTTGTTTGCCTGGAAAGACTTCAAAGCTAAGAATTTAAATACTCAAAAAGGTAAAGAAGTTTAAGGTAGGATGGAATGAAGTTTGATGTTTCAAAAATTCAGTGCACTTTCTTATACATATTTTCATATCGGTAATATTCTACTATAATCTACCAAAGGATGTGATGCTCATAATATTTATAGGCCGCCATACTTAGTATAACTGTGAAAGTGTGTTTTGAAGTTGCAGTGATGTTTAAGTTTCATTTGATTCTGAAGTCGCAGCATTTTGACCTTACGGAGGAAGACTTTTATAGTGGAAGTTTGTTTCTTAAGTTGCAGTGCTGTTTTATCCATACAAAGAAAGACTTCTTGTTTCTGAAGTTGCAGCCATGTTGTTTTTTTTCCATCCCTGCAGAGAAAGAGGCTGCTGCCAATGCTGAAGCGGGCGGTCCCTCGCGACTGAGCGCGAGCAGTAGCAGCTCGTCCGACAGCGATAGCAGCAGCACCTCCAGCGGATCAAGCTCCTCCGATAGTAGCGACTCTGAGTCAGGTAGTTAGACCTTCAGTCCCTCTTCCTCCTTCTGATAATTCCACTCCTCAGTCCCTCACACGGGCCAGGATTATTGTATTATTAAAGCTTTCGCTTCACTGTGTAACTGTGAATGTTGTCGTCGTTTGTAGATATTAAAAAAGAAGAGAAGAAGAGAAAGCCTGTAAAATGCTTGCCAAATTTGTAATCATGTCTCATTATGTTTGGTACTACTATCTGTGGTCGAACTTTTAAACGTAGGAAAACGAAAACCATTTTCCGCAAAGTCTAGCGGTTTTTTTTGTATCTGTATATGTGAGCGTCGAGACCAATGAGAAATGATTTTGTATGAATAGTAATGGCTTAAGTTCTGTCAGCGTTTTTCCTTATTTATTAGGCATAGTAAACGGGCTCAGCACATGCCAAAAAAAAAATTGCACACATCTACATTATTCAAGCCAGTTTGAATACTAAGGGTTGTATGTGTGGATACAAATGCGCATACAAAATGGTGTTAAACGTTTTTTTGACCAATGAGTGCAGAGTGGTGTGCCAGGCCTGGCCAGGGCAGGGTTATATGTGTGGCACCTCCATTAACAAGTCTTATAAAAGTACAGTAGTACTTACCCTTTGTGGTGTAAAACAATGACATGACTGGGTGGTTTTGCTTTGCGAGAAGAGAGAGAAGCTACCTTGGTTGTTACTACGTACAGTACATAGGTGTGTAGCATGCAAGTGTTGGTTTATACCTTGCTGCGGGTGTCTGCAAGCTGCCTATGGACCGACCACTGACGCAGTGCCAACGGTGGTGTCCAAAGTGAGTCTCTGTGGTTCTTCCCACCAAGAAGTTTGGGTGCTCAGATGCCAGCGTTTGTGGGGTTACGGCCTTTTTTTTGGAAGGACGAGGCTAAAGCTACCACTGTGCTGACTGACCAAATCTCTCACTACAACCAAATATGTCTAGACGTAACTCTAGCAAAGACGATTTCATCACTTGTAGATGTAGGGTTTTCGGAGTCTTTGCTAGAGGTGAAGCTCACACGACTGGTGGCAATTGTTGACTGTCCAGTTCAAAATTGGCAGAACTACAAGTGCAATTTTTTTTTAATCTATCTATCGTGAAATTGTGTAAAAGGCAAAATTGTACCAGTGTGTCATGAGACAGGAAAAATTGAGAAATTGCAGACAGTCACACTACTGCCCTGGAGGCTGGCCCCACGCACTGACACTCTTGCACTCTTTGTATACAGGTCAAACTGCTACCTAGTACTACACATGTTCTGTTGAGCAAACTTCTCTTTTGAAATTGTGTGATACTTCTTTGGCGCATCCTGTAGATTTAATAATTTCTTAAAAGTAAGCATATTTTTTGTATGAAAAGCAGAATTTTATTACAGCATTTGTGTACTTCCAGCACATACCTGTTAATTAATCATATTAGGACCTATTTGTATTTTTTGTACCAGCACGGAAATGTGTAGAAATCAGTAAAAAGCAGTGTAGAATTGTGTGGAATCAACGGGTGAAGGGTATAGAAAGATCTACACTTGTTGACGATATCAAGAGTAGTGTAGTTATTGTATACATGTCTGAGCCCATCATGGAAAGCTATTATATAGAACTTGGTGAACAAGTTAAAGGAATTATGGAATGGCGAAACATGGGCCAGAACCTGTACATACTCTTTAATTCTGTATCTGTAAGGACTCGAAATCATTCCTCAATGACTGTGTATGTAACAAATAAACCTTTCCCTCTTGTATACCAAACTGTAGAGTTGTTTATTTGTGTGTGTTTTAAGTGTGTCGTGTCTATATTATAGGGAGGTGTTCACCAACCCAACCCTGATGGCATATAGCTCTGCACTCATTCTGGTGTTTGTAATAAAAAATGGGGGGTTCAACATTGTGCCAAACATGGCTGAAGCCCAAGAGGAGATGATCAGAACATTTTGTGTTTTGTGATAACCATTTCTGGTTATATATGTATGTGGACTCTACACAATGCAAAAAGCAATTAGTCGGTAGCAACTGTGGGAAGTTGGGAACAGATATAAACTAACCAGGATGGTACCCAGGCTAAAAAGTGCTGATACTAGCAACAGAAACCTTGCCTCATTAGCAGCTTCTAAAAATCAGGCTTTTTTAGGTTGCATATAATTAATTGCTAACCGGATGTCTAGCGTCAAAAGTGTTCATTAAAACTGGCCATGTACAGAGTCTTCTGCCCCGAATGGCAAATGGATACTGCCTGGCCAATTTCATACTGTCTTTGCGACCCCCAAGAAATCTACTTCATTAGATTACTTCAAATACACTTTCCTCTGATGTTATATCAGTCTCTTGTAGGTTGACTCTAGCTCTGCAGAAGGGCGTTTTTCCTGCCCTTTTTGAGATAGAGACAATTCACAGGAGACAAATACATCAGACAAAATTGCATTATAGGCCCCCCCCCCCCCCAAAATCCTAACTTGCAGGGCATGCTAAGGAGACAAGTTGATATGACAGTGATACATAACGATGGATACAATGACATGGATAAAGCAGTATAGTTGAAATAGGCTGCTACTTGACCTGTGTCTTCATAAGCAACTACATTTGCATTACCAAACCAAAATTGCTGCATAATGAAATGTAAAAAACTACTTGACAGTAGGATTATAGTGTTGCTACCAAACCTCTGAAAGGGATGCAGAAACACATGTACTGGCGGTTGTCTGTCACCCACATGGAGATCAAATATGAAAGTTCGACAAAGATTTTCCAAGATATCTCGCCCTCCCTCAAATCGCCTAGCTACTAGATGTCATTTGGCACACAAAGTATGGATGCAGGACAATAAGTAACACAATGAGCCCTTGTGAATAAAAGCTTGTGTCTGAGAATGGAAGCAAGACGGGTAGAAAAATGCTTAAAGCAGGAAAATTCCCGACATTATGATGAGCCAGAATGCCAGACCAATAGCACACAAGGCCCAGAGTTAGCCAGTATGATCAGGGTCTGAGGCAGTTGTGATACAATTTCCTTGGGGGCAATCTCCTTCCTGGAGCAGATGAGCTGGTCTGTGTAGGCCCTGGGAACAGTCAGGCACTCTTGTACGATTACTACATAATTGCAAAATCCTCCCACTACAAAATAAATCACTGGGAAAGTGTAACGTAAATGATTTTCCACTAGCAATTGAAAGTACAGGAGCAAAAATGATAAGTATAATGAAATACATGTACCAAGCAGTACAAGATATAAGCATTTCAAGTTTAACACTAGGTAAACAGCAAGTTGGTAAGGGGAGGGGCACTCTTGATGCTAACATGGACCAAGAAAGACCTAGTAGTAAACACTGAAGTAGTCGTTCTGTTACAGATTCTATATTTGAAATGGGTTCGCAGAGAGATGGTAATGGCTAGAGAAGGAAATGAGAAATTTGTGGGAATTTGTATATATTCAGTTACTTCCCAGTAGAAAGTGTCAGAAAAACCCTTCTACATTTAAATTCTGTAAAACAGCTTATAAAAGTCTGCATAAACACATCAGGACACAGATGATTTTTGAAGTTGCCAGGAAATAGCTAAAACAGGAAACATGAAAGCACAGGGTGGGTATCAAGACATTTCATTCTGTGCATGTGTGTTAGTGAAGTGTTGAAGAGTACAAATGTATCTCATATTTGTGCTGTTTGTGAAGTTAGAAACCAGTCTTGGAAGTCATAAAAAGTCATATCAATGACTGTAAGGATAAATTCATGATCAGCTGCTTTTCTTTTGTGATAGACCTAGTGCTATCACCTGCATAGTTATTAGGAACATTATGGCTGTAACATGGATGATATGATTTTGTGAAATAGTTTTTGTCTTTATTTTGTTGTAATAATGGATCATACCTTTTCCATCATGATTGTCATGGATAGTTCAAGCTCCTGTTTACAGCATTTATGAATACTATTATTTGTGAACCCCGATTTTGTTGGTCTCGTAGCTGATGGTCAGTGTTTTTCTTCCTTCAGGGCCAACACCAAAGAAGCAACGCACAAATTCCGGAAAAGAGAACAAGTCAAAGGTAACCATCAGTATTCCCATCTCTTGATTGAAATCTTATTCGATCTTACCCGGTATGAAAAATCTGCTGACTGGTACCATAAATTCCTTGAACATACATGTACAACTTTTTGCAAACAAAAATTGTAAACTTTCAGACGAACTGTTGACAGTCAGGTTTCATCAAAGCAATTATATAATCTTTGCAAGACTGAATACGCTGGCTAATTTGAGAGAATACTTTTCCATGAGAGTTTGGCTTATCAAAGGGGTTGCCCAGCCAGCATGCCACAAGAAGGCATAAATATTAACTCTCCTGTGGACTGGCTCTCCTGGCCAATTATACTGTTTTTTTCCTAGAATCCTATGATCCGTAACCCTGTGTAAAAACTAGTTGTAGGCTAGCAATCTTGGATGTCTTTGTTGATGTGCTGTTGCTCTGTCTTCCAGAAATCCAGCTCTTCCAAGGAGAAAACTCAGGGTGCCCCCACCCCTGTGGTGGCCCCCCTCCCCCCTGCCCCTCAGGCGACAGCCCCAGCCCAGCCAGTAGCCATGCCACCAGTACAGCCAACTGTCCTCCCTCCCGTACAACCTCCTCCTGCTGTACAACATCAGCACCAACCTGTACCTGTACAGCAACCTGTTGCACCTGGTAGGTACAGATACATCTACCCAACAAGGATTGAAGCGTTCAAAAACTCATTCCTTTCTAGAACTATCACAGAGTGGAACTCGCTGTCACCAAGTACAGTAGGGGTATTATCATTAGATAGCTTTAAACAATGTTTAGAGTTAGATGTTAAACATGTTTAACAGTTAAAAGTTTTAGATGAGATTGAAACTATAGACCTGTTGTTTGTCATGTCCAGCGCACCACGCCAGCCTGCCCCCCCAGCCCAGCAGACCTAGTGCCAAGGCTGCCCCCGCTCCTCCCAAACCTGTCACCATCAGACCTCCGACTACACAGCTGCAGCAGCAACTCAGGCCTCCAGGTATGTTACACAAGCCCCTTTCCACTTTCTACTTTCCGCAGTTGTTAAGCAACCAAACTTGTAGCCTAGTTACCAAAGCTATTTAGCTGCTGAGGCACTTTCGTGTAGTAAGGCTGGAAGAGACTAGGCGGCTAGATTGTAGCCTTATTACCAGAGCTATTTTAGCTGCCTAGCACCTAGTCCCTTCGGTGTGAAAAGGACGAAAGAAATTAATTAGGCGCTAAAATTGGTTTGCTAACTAGGTTACCATAATCTCACCAGTGTTAGTAGATACTACCTGAAAGGTGTGACCAATTCCAAAATCATATCCAGTTGCCTGAGTAACTGTTTTTCGGCGCATCTTTCCTGGATGTCTAAGCTTTATTGATGTACCAAAGTTGAATTTGCTTGACTCCTGCTTTTTTTTAACTATGCATAAAGATGATGCACTAAGCAGATAAGTGATGCAGAATTCAAGCTGATTGTCTTTATACCATGAATGATAACCTCTTCATACCCTCTTGCTCTGTTTCTAAGAAAAATGTTTGCTCCTGTTTTCCAGTGACCTCCCCACCGCCACTGGCCAGCCCACCTCCACTTATCGACAACAGAAGTTTCCCCCAGATGCCTTTACCCACCCCCCCTCCCGTGTCCGTCCCCCTAACCCAACCCCCTCCCCTGGCCACCCAGGCCCCCCCTCCCATACCCTCACAGATCGAGCAGCTCCTAGCCGCCCCCAGACACCCCCCCTCCTACGACCAGACCGCCCCCCTCTGGTGTCCCCCCCCTGTCGTGAAACCCCCCCGAGGTGAAGCTCCCATCCCCCCCCTCCAGCTGCCCCCCCTCCCCGTACCAACTGGAGAAGAAGCAGGAGAGTCGAGTGGAACCCCCCCATGTCCAGCCTCAGGGGGCTCCCCAGGGGGTGCACAGGTTGGACATGTCTGGTCTCTCCCCCTCCCCACCATCCTCTGTACCCTCAGCACCTGTGTCAAGACCCCCTCCTGCGCCGACTGGTAAGAGTTCCTCACTGTCTTATGATTATCTATGCCAAAATAATTACCTATGTCCAAATGGAGGTACTGTTTTGGGTCTGTTTGGTGGATAGTATTCCCAAGTACACTGGTCAACATAACTCAGAAAGCTATGGATGGATTGTGCTATCAGTAAATGTGCTTACCGGTTGTATTTGGATGTGGGTCAGTCTACAGTTACTGTAGATAAAAGTAGCGCAGCAGAACTTTTTGTATTTTTTGTTCTGGACATGCAGTGGTCATGATTTTTTTGGTGGCAGGTGGCTTTTGATTTAGGGAAGAAGTGGTGTAGACTTTGTGACGAATTTTGAACATGCAAGTAACCTTCATTCTGTAAATGATATCCTCTTCAGACTCCTGTTTTGCTATAATATATGTTTCGACAAGCTCCCATTTTGAACAGTTAAAAAAAGAGTCTGCACAAGCTAATGAGCTGAACTCACTGATACTTGTATCAGAAGCTGATTTCTTGTTTTGACAAGCTCCTGTTCTTATACTAGTAGTTAAAAGTGAGACCGCTCAAGCTAATAAGTTAAACTCTTGTATGAGAAGTTGACACAACTCCTCTGTGTTCCCAGGGAGCACAAACGGTGTGTCCCACCCGAAGTCCCAGCCTGAAGGTCCCAGTAAAGCTGACCTCAGCAGTAACCCTGCCACACCGCCTCCCTCAGCTGTGGCGCAGTCTACACCGCAGCAGAAAAAGGTAGATATACATTTAGTCTAAATCAGTCCTTTGCAGGGTCTGATGCATGGCGGCTGCAGACATGCATAGGTCTTGTTAGGTTGATCTGCTCTCTGGGATGGCCTACTCTCCAAGCAGAGGTTGATGGAGGAAGATCGTTACCTTTTTATATATGCCCCATTTTTTTGGTTTTTTGTCGCTACCTGCAACAACAACAAAAAAACAACTGGGCATATATAACAGACAACATTCTTCGCCCATCAACCTCTGCTTGGAGAGTAGGGATGACCCTCCCGTCAGTTATTTTGACCCCAGCCCTGGTCTTCCCACCTCCCCCTTGGGCAACCACTTGGGCATTTCTAATTCTATATCAGGTTGGGTTGTGATGTCAGCAGTTTAATCACAGTTTGAAAGTTAACATAAAAGTAAAACATTTGGACTATCTCTGTCTTATTTTTCGTGAAAAATCTACATTATCTTAGGAACTAGTCCGTCTTCCACAATCGTGGTTTCATAATTGAGATGGTGGTTGCTGTTAAGTGTTTTGATTGACTCCGAGTCATTCATGTGCATTTGCATTTCTCATGTTCACAGGACTTCAAGGCGCGAAACGTGAACCCCTGGGCCAAGCTGGCGAACCAGAGCGCTCGGCCGAGTGTGAACAAGTCCACGGCTGCAAACAGCTTCGAGATGTTCAGGAAACAGGCAAGGGAGAAGGAGGAAAGGGTGTGTTACATTTCTCGTACAATCATACTTTTTCTCAGACCAGTTTGTTAACATGCATATACATACCCCAAAAAGCAGTTACTCAAGCAACTGGATATGATTTTGGAAACGGTCAGACGTTACATCCACTAGCTTTCGTCAGTGACTGAGAGACCAGAGGAGCTTGAGTAACTGCTTTTTGTCATATCGTATTACCTGGATGTCTAACCTTCATCGACGTATGCATAATTATACATATTTTACTATATATTACACTGTAAATGGTAGACATTGTTAAAATACATGTACATGTACATGTACTACGTGCTTTTGCAACACACACTTGTCTAAACTGGACACAAAATGTCAGAACCATGACTTTTGGTCAATCACATTTAGCTAGGAGCAAATATGTGTTCCTGAAAACTTGTACGAAAAACAAACAAATAGGTAGGAGCATTTTTGTTACAAGAACGAAACAAAGGAATGATACTCGATGATTGTTATTGATGTGTAAACGTTGTATTTCAGGCGAAGATGCTGAGACAACAGGAGGAGCACAGACAGCAGCAGAGGGAACAGGCTGAACGGGAGAGACTCAGGCAGGAGAGGGAGAGACTGAGGTAAACTCAACCAAACTGTCTTCTCCTTTTTTCTTTCTTTCAGTACAACTAGAGATGGCCAGCAGTTGAAATTGCTTTCCAAAAGAAGAGCTAGATATCTGGCAGAACCAGCCAAACGTCATCTGCTATGGACTTTACATATGCATGTGAAGAGAAGAATTTAGCTAATTTAGAAGGACATGAAATTTTCTTAGCATGAAATGCAAACAGTTTTGGAAACTTGACTGTGTTTAGTCAATGACAGCTACATTTGTAGATGTCCAGGTTATGTGATACACAAGAAAACTTAAGCAACTAATAGATTCATCAGTCATTGATTACAAAGTGGTGGATGCTACTTGAAACATGTGACAGCTTTCAAAATAAATCCAGTTGCTATAAAAAGGTGTAGCAAGCTAACAAAGAAAGTTTACGCAAGAGAACTGTTTTAAACTTTTGGACTGATGATGATAATGATTGATAGTTGAAAAGGGATTGATGGATTTTGTGGCATGTGTTTTTGTTTCCCCAGGGAGCGTGAGGAGGAGGAGATGCTAGAGCGAGCCCGGCGTTCCCAGGAAGCGGCGCGGAGGCAGCAGAGTGAGGAGCGACGTCGTCAGGACGAGGAACAGCGACAGAAGGACGACGACCAGGAGCGGCTGGAGAGCGAGCGGCAGAAGATGGCGGCGCAGCGGGAACGCGAGCGACGCAAGGAGCAGGAGAGACGGCGACGAGAAGCTGTGAGTTACATCCTCACTCACTGTTTTAACCTCGGGGCTCTGAATGCTTTGTTAGGCACTCACTCACACTCACTGTCCTGGTTTTGATTATACTGCTGTCGGTTTCCCTGTCCCAGGGGTGGGCAGCAGACGGCTGTTCTGGACACCTCGCCTCCAGCTGGCTCTGTCCTGTGGGTCTGTGCTGGACAGACCACACTCCTTGATATCCTTAGGCACTGGTGCAGTTAACATTTCAATTTACCTGCACTACTCAGATTTTAGGAAGTATGGATCATACTGAAAACTGACCAGAAACCATTGCAATTGTTTCTTTTCCACTTCGTTAGAAATGTAATACAATGACATCCACATACAAATGTATTTCGAACCCTGAACCAAGGCTTAAGCAAGCATCTCTTGTTTCAGGACATTTGTTAGCTAGATGCTGCAGTAAGAATAATTCCTGCAAGGTGGCATTTATTTAGAGAAGCTGCAGCAAGATATGTTTCTGCAAGGTGGTATTGTTGTACTGTTAGTCACTTTGAGTTCAAAAGAGTGATTCTTTCCCTTCTTTTCTGGACAGATGGCTGGTGGCATTGACATGAACCAACAACACGACATCATGGCGTCCTTCGAAGAGATGATGTGAGAAACAAAGTCGCGTCCGCTACAGTCGTGTCTCTCAACGAAACAACGATCTCTCCCTCCGCTACAACTTCCAACACCTCGCTGTCCATAACAGAAGAAACCAACATGGTGCAGGTCTTGGGTCGGCCGAATACGGGCAGCGTTCTTACCATAAAAACTGCGGGCGCTCTCTCTCTAACTCTGCTGTAAAGTTTTGACAACGGCTGCATAGTCTGAACACCTTTATCTGGTATGGATATACCTCGGCGTTGCTATCAAACTGTTGACATAATAACCATTATAAAACATGGTGTTAGTCCTGTAAAGTATGTGGCCACAGTGTTGACGGTGTCGTCAGAATTTGGGTCGGCGTCCGACCGTTAAATATTTCTCAAGGCTTCGGCCTAAATTTATTCCTACAATACAGCCATCATCTTGTTGATAAGTCATAGAGAAATATTCCCCACTCACTGCGTATTCTCTCTCTCTGTATCTCTCTCTCTTTGAGATTTTGTGGTTCTATTTTGTAACTTCTCAACGGCATGTAAATTTAGCTGCTGTATAAAATGTTGCTTCTAGTGTTAGTACACCCCCCTTACCTTAAATAGACCCCCCCCCCTCTCGGGGAGAATGAAGACCTTTTCCAGGCTTGATGGGAACAGCCCAACACTGTAAATACCTCATTTCGCTCGTTCTTTGAAGAGATATGCAAGAATATATTGTTATTATGATAATACCCACTGGCATGTTGCATGTTTGTTGAGTGCAAAAAAACAAAGTGGTGAGAAGTCCAGGGTTGTAAGATTGAATATTGAGGACGGTACGAAAGTCTGCAACTAACTGTACAGTCCGGAGCTAAGATTGGGACGTTCTTGTGAATTCCTAACATAGCCAGCTAGCGTCGTCCATGTACAGTTTAAATGGATTTTGTCTACCAGTAGAGCTTCCTTGCTCTAAGAGAGGCATTTTGAAAAGTGCTTTCTTTGAGTTAGAAGCAAGGTGCAACTGCTATGTGTAAGCAAAAAAGTGGCTGATAGTAAAAAATAAAGTAGTGCCATATTTTCTCTTGTATAAAGGTGGCTGTTCAACTTAAAAGCCGAGAAAAAAGAGTATAGGTGGAATAATTTTTGTTTCGTTACGTTTTTTTTTTACATGTTTTTGTTGATATTTTTTGATGGGGATGTTCGCTTGTGTTACAGCATTTTCAACGCCCTACCAAACAGTTGCATGCTATCTTGTTATATAAAATGTTGTGAGGGAAATAAAATATAGTATTCTTCCTGAGAAAATAAAAAAGTGTTGTCCGGAGAAAGAACATTCCATGGTAAGGTTCTGTAATAAACTACGTTATGTCACTCTGACATCCCCGACAACTCTACACTTACATAGCTGATCATTTAGCGTCTTTTCAATTTCAATTGTACAGAAAGTAATGTATGTGAATTAATTAATTCTCCCTTCATTTTTGCAACTTTGTGTACAGTTTTTCATCTTTTATTACGATACTATAATTGACACGATGACTAGGGAAGGTTTGCCAAAATTGTATTCGAGTCCCAAGAACTATTATTGTGGAAGTGGTGTGCAGTCTGTAGCTATTGAGTAGCTGCGGCTGCGAGGGTTTAAAAACACTGCAGGGCTCTAGCTTTGTCAGTACTTATGTAGGACCAGTGTTTTTCTGTGTATGATCAATGTATTTAAGTGGCATGGATGCCCCAGGTTACAAATGTACAACAAATTGTTGAATAAAGCACAATCAAACTGCATCTTGAGTTTCTGTCTTTGATGTTTGCTGTTGGAATATCGTAAGTGTACTACCATGGAGCTATGATACATATTGATACTACTACAATTAGTGATGCGTACCGGTTCACTGGACTTGGATCCGGACTTGTGAGAATGTTTAGGTTCAAGTCCAAAAAAACCTATAAGTCAAGAACCGAGTCCGGACTTACTACCATAAAAGACCATTTCACATACCCCTTTTCTTTCCAAACCACCTAAAACCTTCCGTAGATTGTAAAATCTTTGCTGCAAAACGAAGAAAACATTGCCATCGGGCATCGTCAAGTACCGGCCTCCATGTCATGTGGCCAAAGTTTCACCCAGACAATATTGCAAGGTTGCCAACATGCAATTTTGTATATGCCATGGGTTTAGGTCCGGACTTACAAGTCCGGAACTGAACCTAAACCTCTGGACTTGAATCCGGACCTGAACCTAAAATTGGGTTTAGGTATGCATTACTAAGTACAATGTATGCAGAAAGTGAAAATGTATATAATATGTGTAGTACTATACATAGGGAAGAGAATAATCGCAGAAAAAGAGATCATGCTTCTTTTATTCCTTTAGTAGTTGTACGAAGTACAATTTCAACATCTTTACATGTTTGTAAGAGATATCCTCTTGAAAGTCTTCAGGATGAAATATCCAAATATTTCTATCCTTGGCAGTAATTTCATTTTGTAACTTAAACGATGCTCTGTTTTGACAGTGCGGTTCAGTTGCAGTTACAAATTTAAATCCAGTTGAGTTCAGCGACTGCGCTTGGCTCCCCTTCCTCGGTTCTTGCCTGTGTTTTTGGAAGTCATAGACTTCTGATTGCCTCTCATTTTTTTCTGTGGTACTGAGTCTTCCTGTGTGGAAAGAAAGAAGAAATAATTCAATTGCAATACCATCTTTTCAAATTTGATTCATGTCACTTTAGATCAATGGATCGACTTGAAATTTAGGATTTGTAAATGTGAAATCAGCCTAACATATTAACAGCATCTTGATAGGAGTTTCTGTTCACCTATCAGGCTCTCTACCCTGACATAATACAATTGCATTCACAGGATAGAAAAAAAAAGACAAATACCTGATGTTTCCTCTTGCCTGTTGCTGTGACTTGTGAGTCGTCAGGCTTCTCGGCACCTTCAACCTCCATGGCTTCCTCCAAGTCATAGTCTGAGTCTTCTGATTCAAAGTATTTGGCTACAAAAGAAAATAAAAGTTGCTTCAAGTTGATAATCATTTGGCCTAGGGAAAAAATGTTGTTTTCCGACCCTAGAAAAAACTGCCGACCCTAGCCTCTTTTTGTCATAAATTTTTCAACTGACCGACTTTTTCTAGCTCCATGATGTAACACCTGAGTGATGAAACATTGTACAATCGGTTTTCCAACATTGACATTGAAAATATAAGTGTCCTCGTGCAAGTTTTACAATGTTTGAGTTGATTCAGAGGCTGAATTTTTTTTCTTCTTTTTTTGCAAATTAGAAGGAAATGAAGCAGGTGAATCCGTGAACCAACAAAATAAATTGTGTGTGACTTTACCTGGGTACAAGTCACTCATGCTGTCATCTGAGTCTTCTTCACTTTCACTGTCTGTGTCCTGAGTCTTGGAGAACTTCTTGTCCGCGGAGCTGTCGTCTAAACCGTCGCCCTTCTGCCTGCTCTGTCTGCCGAGGGGGACAAACTTCTCTCCTGTCCTCTGGCACTCCTCCCCTGGAAAACAAACAGCAAGGAATGAGATACATGTATTTCCTTTGGACATTTCTAAGAACATTCTGCATCTGAAACATTCCAGCCACTTTTGATTCATGTCTGATGTCATCATGCTCCTGACTTCTGGAGCGTCAGCAAGTGGGATCACTCATCTGACGAAGGTTGACGAGATCGATTGAAAATTTATGGTGAGTTCCCTTGTGTTGGAAAGGATAAACTCTACAACTATGGATTCAACCAACACAGATGAGCTTTCATTTGAGCATTCTTAAATATTATCTCCGCCAACAAAGACGTACATATGATATATAGTAAATACACAAGGTCAAGGATCAGATGTAAACAGAATAGAAACACGTGTACTAGACGTACATCTTGCCAGGGCCTTTTTGTACCTCCTGCCGTTGACATGCCGGTACACGGCACTGGGCAACTTGTTCAGGTGGCGGAGAGTCAGCGTACAGAACAACTCATGTCTGAAAAATACAGCAAGCAAAACAAGATACATTTGTATAATCTGCAATGAATTTCAGGGATAATGAACAATTACTTGAACTTGCTTGTGTTAATTGAGGCAACATTGAACAATGGAAAGATGTTAGCTTTGTGCCAGTTATCAATTTTTGAGATAATGAATGGATGAATGCTAGCCTGGGTACCATCCTGGTTAGTTTACGTCTGCTCCCACAGTCGCTACCGACCAACCGTCAGGATGAAAACTAACCAGGATGGTACCCAGGCTAGATGAATGAATGCTTTATTCAAAATACCGGTAAGAAACTCTCTGAGCTTATTGGCTGAAAAACATCTGATAAACCAAGCAGATGTCTTGTTTTATCATGCAGGTTAAACATGCACTAGGAAGGCATTTACGGTGGCATGAAATAATGCATAGAATATGTACAAACCGGGCCCTTCTAATAAAGGGCATGACTCTGAAATCTTCAGTATTATGTTGAGTTTGACATACCGTCTTTTTGGTTTGTCGTTAGGGATGATGTGAGGCTGGAACTTCCTGTACTCGAAGTCGTCCTCGGTCTGAATCCCTGATGCCAGGTTTTTATACTTCTTACCCCTGACATACGTCTGTAGTGACGGGAGGTGGTACGGTAGCTCATGGCCAGTCAGGGTGCACAGGACCTGGGGAAGAAGTAATAAGTGAACATTCAACTACAATTACAAATGTAACATTTGCAAAGCAAATCCATAACATGGTTACATTCACATGGTCTAGCCTAAAAACTACTGTTCTGTATTCTTACTCAAAGTCTAACACACTCATATATATATATGGTGACCAGCCACTCCAACTCTGTACTCTCTGCAACCAAAAAATTGCTACATGATGCAACCAAGAACTTAATGTTGAACCTCCTTGATGTAACCCAACACCACAGGGGCCTGGGTGTCTGCACCAGTTACATGTTCCATGATGACAGCCGTCTGGTCTAGGTCATTGACCTTATGTGTTTGCAGAAAAAGAAGTAGCAGAGCAAAGACAAATGTTTTCCCTCTGGTAAGGTACTACACATGATGTACTAGTAGTAAAATTATATAAACGGGCACACGTTGCGTTGTACACAACAACAACAAAAGCATGTAAATATTTCCACCATATAAATAGTTACGGGTATTCAAACGAAAACTATATATACGAAGGGGTCGTCTAAATGACAGAGATTTATATTCTCACCCTTTTAGAATCCGGAATGATCTGAAATCCGGGATGAGACGACACGAAATTCCGGACATCAGCTGGCACGTTTTCAGCGGGCGCCGCCATGATGGGGTCAACTCGGGTCATTACGAGGGTTCATATGGAGTATTTCTGTCGCTCAGCACTTCCTCGTCCCTCTTTGATTCCACTCAAATACAACATTACTGGAGAAAATTTTGTACAAAGAATAAATTATGCTTAAGAAATAATAAAAAGCACCCGAATATAGTATTGTACTGTCCAAGTAACGACTAAACATTTCTTTCTCAGCCTCAAAAACTTCATACAGAGCCTTCAAGATGGCGGCTCTTGCTGACTTAGTTGCCGCATCACTAATCGGTAAGTTTTCACAAGTTGCACCGTTTAACAACAAGTTTGGATCAAACACGGCTGTCGCGGCGTCTTTATAGTAATAAGGAATCCCATCTTTTCTTTGAAACTGTTTTCTGTCTTCCCTGGAGTTGTAATTTTTCGAGCGAAGTCTAGATAAATAAAAATGGGGAGGGGCCAAAGTTCCCCCTTGTGACTTTATAATGACTGAATGAATTTAATTATGATAACTTTACGTTGGTTAAGGTCTTAAGGACATAGACGGATTTCTGTAAAGGTGAACAGACTCAATGTCATGTCAATCATCGCTCTTTTAGACACTGCCAAAACGATTAAGTTAGGGCCATATAACTTGTAAGGTTGAGTGTCTTTGGCACCAGAGCTTATGTTATTTGTTTATTTGGATATAACGTTTACGTTAGCTGTACAAATTTTAATACAATGGAGGCAGAGTGACAAAACAGATGATAGTTTAAATCACCTTTACAAATTGTCTCCCCCAACAACACACAGAAATATGCCAGAAATACATCGATTCAAATGAACTCCAGCAGAAATTTATACTTCCTGTGTGTGTTGCACATGCAGGGGTGTCAAACTCGGAGATTCAAGGACAAATCTTAAAAGAAAAGAGGGAGTAGTGTTACACTGGGGTTCAAGTTCACATTGTAATTGCGCTGGTGTCGTAAGCTGGCTGCCCAGGTTCCACACGGGTTCAATTCCCGGCGTCCCAGGAGTCAGGGGTTTTCCTGTTTCTACTCGTCCCTATTTTTTTCATAGAGAGAGACAGGAGTGGGGATGTGCTGTGGACGTGGTCCTACCCTTCTGTAAGTCAGGAGCAGCGTGATGTCTTCACCAGGAAGTCCCAGCTGTCCGCCGACCCCGCCAACATTCCCCCGTTTGTGTACGGGCAGTGGCGCCGGCAGTGGTACTACATCAAGTCTGCTCAGGTGCAGGACGGAGACCCACTGCCTAAGGTACATGTACTACTCTACTTTCTTTCTTTTTCCTTTTTTTTTTCTTGGCTTGGCTTCGTGTACTACGAGTACTCTACTACTAACTTTGTAACCACATTGATGACCACAGTCAAACCTGTACATTTTTCAGTGATTGGCCAATGTGACCACTTATTGTAGCCTGGTTTCCAAACCTATCTTAGCTCTCAAATCATCCTCTCTGCAAATTTAAAAAATCTCACTACATGCAGAGAGGGTAAAAGACTTGGGATCTAAATAAAAACAGGTAACCAGACTACACTAGTACTTATTGGTGATTTCTTAGACTATAGTTAGTGAATTTTTCCCATATTGACACAAGTCCTATCTTCATTGAGAGAATATTTTCCATTGACACAAGCATTAAGAATCCTGTCTACAATGTCCACCTGTTAATTTATCAGTCCCTGTGAGACCCTTGATGAAACTTTTTTTCAGGTGACACACTTTTCCCTAGTCATCGTGTCTAAAGACTTTAACCCAGAGAAGTACGAGACATTTTCCCGTATCTTTTCCCTTGATAATAACCTCACCATGATTCTGTATTTTCAGGTGATCCACTTTTCCCTAGTAATCGTGTCTAAGGACTTTAACCCAGAGAAGTACGAGACATTTTCCCAGATCCTGTTAGTCCCTTAGAGAATTTTTTCTATTGAGACACGCATTAAGAATACTGTCTACAGTGACCACCTGTTATTCTATTAGTCCCTGTGAGACCCTTGATTAACTTAAGATGAAATTTTTTTCAGGTGACACACTTCTCCCTAGTCATCGTCTCTAAAGACTTTAACCCAGAGAAGTACGAGACATTTTCCCGTATCCTGTGCAAGGCGTATGCTCGCACGGGCAGCCCGGCCGCCATGCTGCAGTTCTACCTCGCTGTCGTCACGCGCGGCTCCTGTCAGAGCGAGGAAAACGGAACCTTCCTCGTGAAGGAGTTCGACCCCAGGAAAGCGTACGCTGCGGGGTCTGTCAAAGGTAACAGAACAAACATTGAATGAGGGCCTGCAAGGGGGGGGGGGAGTCCCAACAACGCTCTACGCTGAATTCGGAAACCTCTCGATTACGCTTTACGATACATTCCTAGTGGCTACAATGCAGTACGTAGAATTAAGACAGAGAATTTTCATCTTTTTCTTTCTTTCCTTGTTCCTATTTTATTTTGCTTTACTTTTCCAAAAAAATTTCTTTCCATAAACCTATATCACAAGTGATATCTGTGCCAGTCCTAATAGATGGTTATAATGTTCAATGTCTGCTGCAGACCTAGTGAGCAGGTTTGGAGTGGAGAGTATCCTGATCTACACAGCCGTCCTTCTCAAAAAGAAACTGGCCGTCTACCATCCTCACCTGGACGGCCTCCTCCAAACTGTCAGGTAGGGCAAAGGTCAAGCTGAGCACCTGTGGGTACAATGTAGCAAAACTTGAGTCCAGCTAACAATTCAGGCCAAAAAATAGTAAAATTTAGCCAAATAGGAGAATGATTGCCCGAGTTAAAGCTGGTTAGTTGAATAGAGTTTGCAGTAGAATACAGCAACACACCAAACTACATGTAGACCAAAATGTTTGCCTTTGTTGTAAGTGCATTTTTTAGAAACTGCATTTCTTTGAGTAGTCACTAGGTGGGGCCACAATGACACTCTCTACACAGCTCTCCATGTGCACTTTGTTTTGCCCTATCCTCTACCTTGGAGGTAGAAATTCACACTACCCTCCATGCCTCTACCAGGCCTGTCCAAGGGGATATTAATACTAAAATTTGGTAACATTGGGATCAATAATTTGTTAGAGAGTGAGCCTACTCTAGTAAGGGTTCAAAACAAGCTGCCAATTATTTTAAAGTCTTGTATATATTTCTTAGATTAAGCCACAAACTTCAATCTCTCGCTGGCTGAAGCTAATTGACCCACTGCCTAAGCGGGCATCAACTGTCGGGTGGTACAGCCGCTAGGAGTGTGATTTAGTCATGCTTTAGTCATTCAGTAAATAAATGTAATTTCTGCCAAATGTCTTGCTCTTGTTTTCACAGAGCATTCCCCGCCTTTGTATGGCACAGACAAAACTGGAACATCCTGTACCCTAACGTTGATCTTGTAGAGGAAGAGTTGGATGACCTGAAGTCGTCAGGACACTACATCGCTGGTTTTACAGACCCAATGGTGGAGAGCAGGACGGATCTGTACGACGTGTTTGTGAACCTGTCTGACAGCGAGGTTTCAGTCGCACCGCAGGCAAAAGGTGTGAAGAATAAACTTCAACAGTTACTTAATTCAAGAGTATGAAATATTTATTTAATATTGCGAAGGTAAACATATTGTTTTTTCTCTGTTTCTTCTTCCTCTTCTTCTTCAAACAAATAAGGTCAATGACCTGAGCCAGACGTCTGTCACCATGGTAACTGCTGTTGGGTTACATTGTGTTGCAATTTTATAGCAGGAGGGATTTAGACTCCTGTCACCATATATATGAATGTGTTTGAGTAAGAATTAACAGAGCAGGCCATATGCGAAGGAAATTATGCATTTGCTTTGCAAATGTTACCTTTCTAGTGAAGTCTTTCATTTCGTCTCTTCATGTTGAAAGGAAAATTCATCATTGTTTTGTCAAATTTTTTTCTCCCAGAATCCATGGCGATGGGTAAGATCCACAAAGACATCGCCATGGCGATGGTGCAGTGTGCAGAGGATGATGGGATGGAGAACCAACAGGTCATCAAGGTAAGCCACTGTACATCAGGGAATGAGGTAATGAGTCGCACTGAATCTGCAGACAATGTCTTTCAGTTTGTCACAAATTTTAGTAGAAGTAAATGTTTAGATGAATACATATTATCATTACTGGTAGATCTGCTTAAGATTGTGAATGTTAGAATTAGGCCAAAAAAACAACAACAGCAATCCTTAATGCTGCTTATTAACTGCCTTTTCCTCCAATCTTGTTTGTTTGTTTGTTTGTTTATTGTTTGTTTGTTTGTTTGTTTGTTTGTTGTTTGTTATAACTGCTCAAATACCTTTAGGCCTAACATGCCAGATTTGTAATGTCACAATCCCCATAAGACCAAACTTAAAGTTTCAATCCACTGACACTGGGAAGGACCCCTTCAGTACTCTTTTCAAGATGTTAGTTTTGTAAGGTCATCGACTGCTATCTTAACCCCAAATACCCTTAAGGAGTCCCTTAATCCTGCTTGCATCTTAAGACTTTGTCCTCAGCCCTGCCGCTGAAGGAGTGCTTCTTCCAAATAAGGCGACATGCCCCCCTCCCGCCTGGGTCCTCCTGGGCTGTTCTATTTCTATTCTTCCCCTCGACCTTCGCTTAAAGGTCAGACCTTGCTAATTTGGTGAAAACAACGAAGCAGGTATTTTATCTTTGGCAGTGATAAAGGATGTGACGTCTAGTCTGCGGATTTGATCTACGTAAAAGTTGTTGTCTCCAAATTTTGCTACCCCAGAAATTTTGGCTACTGTTCGTAAATACAGTTACTATATGATATAAATCTGATATTATAACTAAGGTCTTTGACCATCAAGCTCTCAACTCTATGTACATTTGGGTCCATTTCTAAAGCACTATCGTATGCTAACAGCTGAGACATTCTATTATATAGTAGAGGGGATTCATTCCTCAACCGACATCTCGCACACGCAGTCGTCCCTCAGTAAGACATCGTTTCCGCATAGTTCCCTCCGTAGTGCTTATAGAACTGGGGGTTTGGTGGTCTTCGGCTGTTTTCTGATAAGCCCAGTTAAAAAAATGAGGGTAATGCAACCAGGCCTGCTATGTTGTCTATATGCAATCAGAAAATAGCACAGAAAAGCTACCAAAGACCACGAACGGCACGAAGACCCCCCAAACCCCCAGGTTTTGGCATGCTATGGAGGCTAACTTTTATTCAGCCTGTCACACGACCGGTTTTGCCTGTGTGGCTTCTTCAAGTGTACAGTGGCTAAGTCAGCCGAGAGAGTGTACAATACCATAATGAGAAACAAGAAGCCCTGGGCTTATAAGTATGCCTGTCTGGTATGTTGTGTTGACCTGTAAATAAGGCTTCAGTAGTTTTCCAGTTCTTAAGGTTGTTGATCCGACTTCCGTTTGGGCTAATTCTGTCAACATTAGAGTCAAATGGCCCATTAGGATATTTACCAGACTATTATGTATATGTGCTGTCAGTAAACTAGAACAGAGAGTGTTCCAATTCAGGGCTCCAGCCAGCTTGACATTTTTTCTGGTTAAGCCCAGGTTTATCATTGGATTTTGGGAGGGAAGTGCCGTAGGCGCTGTCAATCTAGGGGGGTCCACGGGGCATATGCATGCTTCTCCAGGAAATTTGGATTTTCAAGCCTTCAAAACGCAATTTCCCGCATTTTGAGACTGAGGCAAGTCGTGATGTTGTGAGAGTTCTTGTTGGTGGTCCTTTGGATGTTTTCATATTTTTTTACCCAAGATTTTTGTTAATTTTGTGTGTAGGGGTTGACGGATTGGTTTAAAAAAAATTTCCGTCACATGGCACAAAGATATGGTAAGGCCATACCAATTTGATTTGATTTGATTTAATTTGATTTAAAAATATGAAGTGACAGGGCAAAAAAAAAAACAGGCCAAGGCACCCTATGATAGCTGGAAATGTTACAATATGAGCCATGAAGTGAACATACCAGGCTGGTTTATAATCAAAACAATAGATTTTGAACTTTTAATGAAAAACTTTAACAACTAGGAAGAAAAGGACTTTCTTCAACCATTGGGGCCAAAATATGTCTTTCATTGAGCATTTTGCAGTTAATTTAGAACCTAAAAAAAAATTTTTTTTTTTTTTTTGCAAATCAGAAAAAAGGGACAGAGTGAATCCGAGAAACAACGAATTAAATTGGTGTGGCCTAATTGATGGGAAAACAGGTGCTAGCTGGTGTTCCAATTGCTGGACATGGTGCTTAGTGAAAGGGAAACTGAGTAAGGCTGGGCGGAACTCAGGTTTAATCTCTTGGGAAGTAGAGTTTGTAGTTACTTTCAACTCCTTAGATCAAGATAACTCCCAACTAAACAGGTGCTTAGATAACAGCATTGCTACATGTGTGTATTAGACATGGACATTCGTGGCCTAGTATTCACCCCATTATATTCTAGCCCTTGTCTGTTTCTGTGATTGCTGATTTCTGCAGGAAAGTCAGGCACCCATCCCCATTTAAAGGTTTCGCCTGTATGTCAGAAATTATGTTGAAAATGGATTATTTCTTTGAAGTTCCGTGCTGTCAATGATCAATCAATAAGTCAAAGTTTATTGCTCAACAATTGTAGCAGGGACAATGTAAAGGATGGCTACCAATGCCAGCCTTACATTGATGAAGGTTAGACATCCAGGTAAACAATATTCAAAGTAGATAACTTCTGGACATTTTAAGTGACACTCTGTCACTCTTCTTCAGCCCAAACCAACACTAATATAATCACATGTGAAGAAACTGGAAAAAAAAACAGTTGAACATGACAAAGACTTGTAAGTGGCACTATTATGTAAATGAGGATCCTCAGTGCTCTCAATTCATTTAGTGATGCTGAAGAAGAGTGTCGGATGTCACTTGAAATGTCCGAAAGTTATCTCGAGTCAGTTATTTATCCAGTAGTAAACTTTTTTTTCTTTGAAGATACCTGCCATAGATCTCCAACAAAACTCACACCTTCTGTGCATTTTTGTCCACCTTCTGCAGGAAATTGCAGTGAAGACAAAAGAGCTGCTGAACAAGGTCAAGTCCTTGGCCACCCCTGCCGAAGAGGGTGGGAAACCCCTCATCACCCTGGATGCCCTGAGAGAAAGAAAGATGGCGCCGGCCAACGAGAACTTCTTATTCAGCCTGGCAGCGGCAGAGGGGCTAGCAGAACTCTGATAGGAACACCACCGTTGGATACAATAAAATTAGGACATTTGTATAATATCTTCCAAAAAAGTGATTATGATGGAAATAGAAAAACTATGTACACTGTATTATGATATAAAGAGGAAAGTACATGATGAAATTTGAAAATTTGTAAAATAGCTTTCAAGTGAATGATTATGACAAAAATAGGAACACAATGAAGACTAAAGTACATGTATGATTGTAAAATTTGATACTTAGTTCATGTAACGTTATCCCACCTAGAATCTCTTTGGAAATTTTGAAAATAGTTTCCTGGGTCAAAGCCACAACATATTGTTAGAGATGCAATAAATGTTACTCTGTTAGATACATGTATATTGTATTTGCATTCCAAATTTAGATGTTTCATCATATACGAATAAGTATGACTTATGCTGTCAAATGTTGAATACAAACTGTACTGTTTTGTAAGACAGTTTCTATTATTAAAAAGAAATGAAACCTATTAGAAAAATTTTTAAAATACATGTAGTTAGATCTATCTACACAAGGGAAGAGTTTTAAAAAGGTGAGTTACTAGTACTACATTTAAAGGATAAACTAATTTAGTGAAATTTTTTTCAAGTATGAAAATCTATAGTGTTGAAAGAGTTTTGAAACCAATAAAGCTGAATATAGGAGAGACTTCTATACTAGACGATGCCCCCATTTTTTACATTTCTGGCACAACTTTAGGTATGATAGGCCATTAATTCATCACTATCATTAGGTAAAAAAAGGATGAAAGGATGCCCTTATGTATAGTAGCTCTTTGAATCACTTTCACCTAATGCTAATAAATAATCTGCCACCAAACGTTGTTGTTACATATTGAGGCCACAAATCGGTAGGTGGAGGTTAGGCCAAGGACTTTTGGTCATCAAATCAGGATCAATTTTTAATCAGAACATTGAGAAAGAACTAGTGATTAATCAATCACACAGGCATCTTTCTGGGAAACGAAGCGGAAACGAGATAGTAAAAAAAAAGTTTATTCATCAACATTACAGAAATAAAATATACATGTGAATTGTGTTAACATTACACAGAACTAATAGCACACTGTACAATGTATATAACAACGTAAATTTGACCACCAAACAATTATTATATATAAAGCCTTCTTGGTGTAATTAAAAGGAAAGAGTTTTCAGTCTGGTTGTCTGTGTTCTGAGAACTGTGATACCTGTTACTAGACTTATATATATTAGTATGGTTAGCTGTGACATCTGAGTCGTTCTGTCAGTGTAACCAGGTGCCTGTTTTCAAAATCAGGAAAAAAATTAATGCATGCTAGGATGTCATCCACAAAGTTTACTTTCTGTGGCCCAAGTGAAAATCTGTCTGATAATGACACACAACTATAATCTGCAAGCAGATCCTAGGGTGGCAAATTACAGTATCAAATTGGCCAGGCAGTATCGACAGAAAGGGTCCAATACGCCACCCAAGGATATAACAGTCCAATACGCCACCCAAGGGTGTATTGGTGTCTTTTGTCACCCTAGGATCTGCTTGGAGACTTAGCCTCCATAGCATGCCAAAAACTGGGGGTTGGGGGTCTTTGGGAGCTTTTATGTGCTATTTTCTGATTGCATATAGACAACATAGCTGGCCTGGTTGAATTACCCCCGTTTTTAGAACTGGGCTAATCAGAAAACAGCCAAAGACCACCAAACCCCCAGTTCTATAAGCCTGCTATGGAGGCTATTAAAGATTATGGTTTTGTGTCATTATCAGACAGATTTACAAAGCCATGTATTCTACTGGGAGGTTACTGACAAGGTGACATTGCTTCACACAGAGATTAATGACTGACATTTAAAGGCATTTCCATTCTTTCATCTGAGAGTTCAGTACACTACTGGCCATGGCAGGATGGAGTGATAAATGAAATTATGTCCCCAAACAGGGAGGAAAAATCAAAAGATGCGTGAGAGGACTTTGCCCAATCTGGCATTACATGGTCACTGATAAATTGTGTCCTTATATTCATGAGCCATGATAATTCAATATCTTGCTTCTCAATTTTTTTGCAGGGAAAGCCTGAGCACATTAAATAGAAATAAAAATAACAAAAGAATTTACAGGCAACTAAACATTTTGAACTACTGATGCATTACTGAACAAAACAAGAACTGAATCATCTCAAAAGACAAGGATATTCCTAAACTATTGATGCCATGGCGCCAAAATATGAACATTTTATGCTTGATGAATGAAAAGAAAATTAAGTGACGATCGGATAAACAAGAAATTGACTTGGAGCGGCCTTACAGGTATGTGTTGTAGGGGAAATACAGATTAAACTGTAGGGATTATTGTATCATTGCATGATCCAGTGACAGATTAACATAAGTCTCAGAGTGAGGTATTATAATCCGCACAAATGTAGTGTTTTGGATGACAGCTGCACCTATTTCTGCCCGGTGTTATGAAAGATTGATGATGATTGGTGACAATGGTGGTAATTTGCAAGTAAAGAAGTTGCTCTGAATCTGAGCCCTACTTATTTAGTAAGCCATTTGTAAAGCGAGAACGACATGAAAGAATATATTATCCAGCTCAGGAAATCTTTCATAGCTACAAGATGTCTTATTGGAGTGCAAGGTTTATGTTTAGGCCACACCGATTTAATTTTATGGATGACATCCTCTGAAGACCCCCAAACTAGTGCGCGCGGGCGAAAAAAATAAAAATCCGGCCAAAAATAAAAATGCTACAAAACCACAGGAATACAAACCTGGTATTGTGAATTTGGCGCATTACATAGCGACGTATACGACAGGCCGACACATGCTGGATTTTTGCGGAATATATGAATCGACACTGCTGTACGTATGTACTGAGTTCTTGAGTCTTGGAGCTTCGGTAGCCTGGCTGCCGTCAACCAGAGTTATCACCACCATGCACTACCCAGGCCTAAAGCCAGGCCAGAGCCTCGGAATACGTGATCTTTTTTTTTTTTTTTTTTTTTGAGATCGGGCGAAAATCAATGCGCGCGCGGATGTCATCCATAAAATTAAATCGGTGTGGCCTTAGTGTTAGACCATGTACTAACGTTACATGTATTCGAACAGGGGTTCAAGTAGGCTTTGGCTTTAATTTTGCACGTTTTAGGCATTTTATCGGGCTCTTATTTTTTTTTACGCCAGCCTACGCCAGCCTAACAAATGAAATGGTAACTGTCTGGCAAATGCATACTGCCTGGCCAAGTCGTTGAGCCACCAAAAGAACTGCTTGGAGATTTAGTAAAAAGTGTTATGGAAAACAGGTCAAGACAATATCATAAAATACGCAAAAACCGTCCCAGATCTGAAGACAAGGACAGGGTGTGATTACCAGTATTAGCGGCGTTATCAAAGGGCACTGATATGAGTCTTATACAAATGTTTTTGTCTGTCATCCGTCCGGCCCATTGGCGGCGTCGCAGTACAGTGATACTTTATAAGGCTGTTCGGAATGGGCGTTTTAATGTAATCTCCTAGTCCTAGCCTCCATAGCATGCCAAAAACTGGGGGTTTGGGGGGTCTTCAGGGTCTTTGGGAGCTTTTAATGTGCTATTTTCTGATTGCAGAAAGAAAACAGCCGAAGACCACCAGACCCCCAATGCAGTTCTATAAGCCTGCTAACCGTAAACGGAGGCTAGCACTAGTGATACTTTATAAACCTGTGCAGGCCTCCGCCGGGTGGCCGTTTTGATGTAATCTTCGAAGTTCGAACCAAACAGGTCTTTTAGTGGCTACAAAGACAGACAGTCAGACAGATACCTTTCTTCAGGCAGTAGGGAAAAGGTAACTGTCTGGCAAATGGATACTGCCTATTAAAATCTGTCAAAGCCTGAGGTTCAAAAGGAAATCTCTATCTTTGCAGCTACCGCCTCACGTAGAAGAACTTTATTACACGACAGCATATGTTTTACATGGCGTATGGCAACAACTACTACATTTTGTAGTATTGAACGGAGCACAAAAACTATAGAATAAAAGAATAGACAATACGGGGCCAGCATAAGTCTTTATAGAATGTTACAATCGAGTGGGGCTAATCATGATTTTCTGTATTTTTAAATGACAAAGCAGTCTACCTAATTTGCTGGGTTTTGTTGATCCTAGGGTGGCAAAAGACAGTATCAGTATCAAATTGGCCAGGCAGTACCCATTCGCCAGAGAGGGTCCGCAGAAATTCGCAAGCATCAATGCATCATATACAAACTGAAAGTAACAAACGGTGGCCCGAATGGATACTGTCTTTTGCCACCCTAGGATCTGCTTGGAGCCTCAGAATTATGCAGTATGTACTATAAACAGTTTTTATTTGCTGATAGATGATGCAGTTTAGTAGGTCATTGACCGGGCAAACATTTGTGGCGACACCTTGTGATACAAACAGCCTGCCGAATATGTCATCCAAGGGACACACCCCCAGGCATTAGCACATGTGGACACACCCACTCAACGGGACGTCCGGACCAAAAAACCCTGACACCAAAACCTAGTTCGTATTTACACATTTTATACACAGATTTACTCAAACAGCAAGGTATGTGGCAAGCAGCAACCTTGTCCGTCAAGTTTTGCCCAGTAAAGTGTGAATAAAGTGTTTAGAGTTGATTGTGGGCCGCTGAAAACATGATGGTGCGTTTTAGCTCTCACGTGCGCATCCATGCACGTGGTCTAATCCGGGGGACAAAATGGTCCCACGGGAGATTGACCAATAGGAGCGCAGCTCTCTTACGTCAGGGGGTGATTTCTATGCTGCAAGAATGATAGGAGCGATCTGATTGGTCGGATTTCTTTCTTGACGTCACCTTGTTTTGGGCGGCATGTTGCTTGGCACGTAACCTGAAACGAGTGGGGAAAAGCACGAAATGCGCGCCTTTTTCCTCAGTTTTGAGCAGACCACAGGTGAGTGTAACACCTTACGACGCTGCCTCTTTTAAGATGAGCCTATCATCCACCTTTGTAAGAAATTACAGCTAGAAAGGACGCCTAGTTTTTGTGCTAGACGGATTTTTTTGGCGAGCACGTTGTTGCGTTGTTGTGTGGAGGGGGAAGTTGTGGTTTGGGCATGGGTGGGCATGCATGGTTGTGGCGGGCTTTTGTTTTGTTTTCCTGCTTGGCGCGTCGACGTGCTTCGGTCTGGCCGGACTTTGGAGCCAAAAACATGTCCGTACCTTTGATCAAGAGGTGGCAGAATTGTTGACAACACTTCAGTTGAACAGTGTGGTGTATGTTTTTGTCAGCCTTCGCGGTTTTGGGGTGATTTTTTGTTCAACATTCTGATTGCGCGCCAAAAAAATTAAGAGGACTAGAAGGCACACTGAGCACTTGCCCGCGTCTCCGGAGAATTTTTACCTAAAACTATCATGTTCTTGTCAAAAATGGACACTCTGGATAAGGTGGTTTGATCTGTTGTGGATTTTTATAGGTTTTGAACAGAATTTTCCTCAGAAAAATATGTCGTTTGGTTCGGACGTCAGTCGTCAAAAACAATAACAAAATTTGTGCAATTTTTTTTCGCGCCAAACCATTTTTGAAGGTATCGTCTTACTTGAGGCTTCTCGGCTTTGTTTAAGATCCTCCCTCACAATTTGTCTTCTCATGTCTTCCTTCAGTTTGTAATTTCCTTCTAGTTCAGACATTTTCTCGGAAGAGTTAATCTAGATAGCCTACTTCCCGCCTAAAGAATTATGGCGGGACGATCCTTCAACAATTTATCGCACATAAATTTTTATGTCAGTTTCGTCTGGAATCCTCCCCGACTGTCATAAATTATTTTTTGTTACGATCCTATTAGTATTTTTGAACACGGATTTGTGTTTATATTTTGCAGACTGTGTCGTTGTTTATTTAGACTATTTGGGAAGCAAAATACAGCCAAGTTTTGGCGCTAGCCGGAGGGTAAACAGGCCACCGGGAGGTTCCCAGTAGCTCTACGGTACTTGGAGTGTTGTCTTCCCGCCTAGGCTTTTCCAGCACTCCGGTGATTTTTACTCCCCAAGACTTCGAATTATTTTTGACGTGTTTTCTGTCGTTTTTATCGGTTTTTCTTATTTTTTTTTTACTGGTGTATTGTATCTTATAACAAGTCAAAAATAAGCTGGAACATAAACCTTTGTTTAGAACTTCAAAGAGTAGAAGTTTCCATTGTTATTATAAGGTTATTTTAGTCGATGACTTCATGTATTTTTGGTTACATCTAAAAAGATGATCCTGCTAGCTTTCAAAATCATAAAATCAGCAAAATAAAGCAAAAAAAATAAGTAAATGACAAGTGAGATGGTAATTTCTGCCTTCCTGAAGTACTAGTAGTCTTTTCGCCCAAGGCCACCAACAATTAAAATGTTTTACGACATATTTGCACCTGAATAGACTGCGGTGTGGGAACATTTATGCAAATTGCTACCCCCACAGAGAGCAGGAACAACTGAATTGAAATGAATCGCCCAGAAGTGTGATCAAGTGTCCCACAGTTATAAGGCGAAACAAAAGGCAGGTGAAAAAGGACACGTCTTACGCATATCTACCTGTTCAGTCCTTTTGGGTGCGTCACGTACTTGGGTCACGCAATGCCCTGCTCGTAAACTGGCCAAGGCGACATTTTAAAGTTTTCAGTTGCCTGTCGATTGATTGTAGCCTCCATAGCATGCCAAAAACTGGGGTTTTGGGGGGGGTCTTTGGGAGCTTTTACGTGCTAATTTCTGATTGCATATACTAGACAACATAGCCGACCTGGTTGAATTACCCCCGTTTTTTGAACTGGGCTAATCAGAAAACAGCCGAAGACCACCAAACCCCCAGTTCTATAAGCCTGCTATGTAGGCTCGATTGATTGACACATTGTTTTTGCTCAATTTTAACTCCAGGTCACAGCCCTGCTTTGAGTAAGCCTCATTCTTACCAAAACAAATATCGATTTTGAGAGCCAGCCTGTCAATGATTGTGGTTTAAAGTCAACAAGCACGTTAGACGTTGAGAAATGATATGGTTTAGGTACTGCCTCATTGGATGGTGTGACCTGATGTTTTCTTTTGAATAAGTTGCCATGGACCCAAGGCATGAAATTAAAGTGGGACTCCTTGTTAGTGTTACATGGAGCATTGTGTTACAAGCTTTCTTGTGAAAAAGTTAAATGCTGCAAAGGACGGTAGGCTCAAATGGTGAAGCCTGTCTTGACTGAAACTGTTGATTCTTTGTCTATGGAGTAAGTACATGTACCAATTTTATAATTTGTAGGAAGTTGGCAAGACTTACCTTGATACCGTCTTTTAACTGAATGTTTTAACTTAGACCAGTAATGTCTTTGTATGTCTTGCAAGCTATAATTAGTTTGTACTTTTTTGTATGGTTTCATTAGGTTGGTAAATGGATGAATAATACATTTTATCTTTAATTTGCACAACCAGCAGAAGTACCAGCAGTAACCTGTCAAACTCAAAGACTACTGAAACTTTGGCTGGTACATATTTTTTGTTGTGCAACAAAATTGGTTAGATCTTGTTTATAGTAGAGCAGGTTAAAGTTATAATTATGTTAAAACTATAGCCAGTTAGTCAATTCTGATCCCTCGTTACGTTTCAGGTCATTCCTGACCAAACGAGACAGCAGCAGTCGCTGTGAAGACGCCTGAGTGGGCAACTCCCTTGAGGACTACACACCCTTCAAAGATCAGGTATGTTTGTGTTTGGTCCTCAGCAAATTTGCATGAAATAACATTTAATAAATTGTCATGGAAGTTCATCTGTGTTGGTAGTAATCAAGGTACAATCAATTGTTGAACTTAATTCCAACACAAGGGTTATACACCAGGATCAAATTTTCAAACCACTGTCGCCTTCATCAGGATATGTAATGACTGTACACTTCCGAAACATGTAACTCTCGCGGTTTTCATAAATGCTTGCTTTCTTTGTTCATTTCATGTAAAATGTTAAAGGTCTTTCTAGATTATGCTCAGCTTGATAATTAAAAGGGGGCCTTGTAAGATCTGACTGAAATCATACCATCTTAATTTGTTAACGGTTAGCTGTAAATTTCAAATCCTTATGGATTTATATGACTCTGCCAAATTATAAACAGGATCTGAACACCACACAGACAACATCATTGTCGTGAAAATCACTCAGAATGCATCAAATGAGCAGATAAACAAAACTGCCCCATGTCCCCAGTCATTGGGAAGAAATGGCTGTTTACTGTTTGAAAGGTGGTAACTTGGACTTGGTGCTAACTAAGAATTTACAATTAATACAACGGTATGATATTACTATTTCACAAGGAAGCAAAAGTCGGAGAGTGTAAAAGTAAAAGTACAAAACAGGTTTCATAAAGCTGGTGTGCCTCACTCTACTGACTTTAAGAGCAGCCGCCATTACGAGTTCCAGCTAAAGCAGGCTTGCTAATACCTTCACGCCTATAAAGTCATGACCTCGACCTACAACATTATTGCACAAGCTGTTTATGTGAAATCTTAGCTTAAAATGCTGTCTTTATGTCTTATTGAAGGGAACGAATGTATTTCTATATCTATTTCATGTAGCTACTACAGGTAGAGGCGTTTTAGCGAGTTGGTAGGAGAGCCTTTGAAATCTTTGTAAGCGGAGCTACCAGGTACAAAAGAGTCGCTAGCATGACTGTCAAAAGGTTGTTTACAGTGGTGCCAGGTGTAGTGATTAACTAGCGCTGCAGAAAATGGCCGGACTAGCGCATACAACATGTTTGACCGAGTTGCTAGGAGGCCGCCTTCTATAAAAAGAACTTGTCCTTTGAAAACCAGGCATGCATTGTAGGCTAATAAGGGTAACGCAAAGTACATTTAATGTGGGGGAAAAAATGTGCTGGGTTTTGAGTGCAAGGAACAAAGTAAAATCCTCTACAACCACCTTAACTTGTCGGGTAAGTCCCAAAGGTTTGTACTTCTGCAAGATAATATCTAGGGTCTCGAGACATTATGAATTCGTGCTTGCCACTATCAGATTTAAAGGTATTCAGTATACACACATATTCAGAAGAAGGAATGGTATTATGCCATTTTTAAGTAATTGTATTGATTTGTATACATGTGATATGTGATGGCATGTAGCTAAGTACGTGATGGCATGTCTACCCTATCATGGAAAAATTGCATTCACCTGTTAATCAGCGATGGTGCCTGGGTTGCTTTTGTAATGCTGATGCAATTTCAGTGAAAAACAGCATACTGACCTTGACATTCAACAGCTTGAAATCCTTTTTTACTGCATACCGGCACCAGAAGAATTTTACCTGCACCACTTTGAAAATTGTGGATCATTACCAAAACTGTTTAGAAATTATTGCTGTTGTTTCTTTTATGCTTCATCATAGGCAGTAACAGTCAATTCAACAATTAAGAATCCACATACATCTACAAATTTTCATGTACATATAATTTATAAACCCAGTACATGGACCAGTGCAGGTTAGGTGCAGGTGTAGACATCAGAAGTACCTGCACAGCTCCAATTTTACCTGCATTTGCAGGTGGTATTTCCAGCCCTGCATGTCAGTGTTTTTCCATACAACACCTATAGTATAAGCCTTCTATAGGCAGCCAGGGTTGGGTGGTTGGTTGATTGCGTATCGGAAATCTCTGTAATTTGATGTGAGGTATGGATCCATCAGTGGCCTAAACCGTTGCCATAGAAACAGTCTCACCGTGCCAGATCGCTATGACGGCAGGCTAATCGGACGGGAATTGTCTATCTGTTATCAGAATTTTCCAGAAAGCAGCGGGAGGATTTGGGAGCCTGCCTCCAGCCACAATGATGCAAAATGGGTAGGGAGGAAGTATTTTTCTTGCTTAAAACCAAACCCTGCTACAATGTGCATGATACTATGATAGCTGAATATTTTGTCTTTCAGCAAGTATTTGGGCAGAGATAGATTTTCCACTTCCAAGCATGCTCGATTGTCTGGAATTTTTGTAGCCTGGCATGGAGCCATTTGAAGCATTCTGTTCATGTGGCCATTTTATGTTTTATGCTCTGGCTTGGCAGGAATGACATAGCCGTAGTCAGAATTTGCATTTTCTCCCTCATGCATGAAGACAGTTTTAACACATTCTGATTATTCAGGGCTCGAAACTCGTCTTGTTAATACTACAACAAAGATTTTCTTATTTTTCTGACACAAGAATATTCTATATAGTAGTATACATTTAATATCTTAACATGTGAACCCTTGAAAATGTTTGGGTGCACTGGTGCACCCTCAGAAAAAAATTGGGTACTAGTATACAACTCCAATCTAAGGTGCACATGCATCCAATATTTCGAGCCCTGCTATTACTAGTATTAGACAGACATGTAGTCTTGTTATAAAAATGACAGATTGTATAATGGTCTATTGCTTACTCTATCAACTTGGGAATTACTTAATTATTGCCTGTTAATACCTTGTCTGGAAGCTACTACAAGACAAAAGGAGATCACCAATTCCCAAAGTGGCTGATCATATGACTGAAGTTATGCCTTGAGGGCATCCCTAATTACTCAATTAACAAACGGTTTCTTATACTGTACCTTGGGGTATAGGTGAGATAGCTAGGTCATCACCATGGCAATAGAAACAGGTTCTTTTTGTTGATAAGATGCTTAATTTAAGAAGAGAAATTTGACTGTTCTTGCTGTTTCACTGAGAAAATGGTATAGAAGACTTCTTTATATTGCCTATTCATGTATTACTGTGCCAACTTGTCAACTTTGGTGGTGCGAAAATAGATACCCTAAACATTTTTAGGAGAATATATTGATTTTTGTATTCTCGGGCATGACAGATTTTTTTTTCTCGGTAGAATAGTGGGTGTCATAACAGGTGTTTGTTTTTTTGAAAGCATAATGCTGTTAAGGCAACAGTGCTCAGTAAAATAAGAACACAGAAATATTGGTTGAACATCAAGTGCCATGCCTTGAATCCTGGTCTAAGCATGTACCTGAAAAGACTTACAGGGTCAAACATTTGTCTTGACCTGTTGCGTTGCAGTGGCAGATAAATTGTATAGGTTCGCCAGTGTGTCGGTGTTCGAAGTGATGTTCTGTCTTTGAAACTGTGCTTCAGTGTTAAAGCTACATTTTTATATCAAGACGGTGCCTTGTCATATCAAAATGGGGTGAAGAAAGCAGTTATGCATCCTGTAAAACACTTCATCTAGTTCTCAGAATTTTTTATCTTTGTCAGTGTGACCTGACCCCTTGGTAATGAGGTTGTTTTTGCCAGACTTCATTTGATGGTTGACACTTGACAGGGTCATTAGTTTTTTTCTGTTGAGTGCATGTTGTACTTGAAGTAATGTTATGGGTATTGTTTTCTGTGAAGGGGGAGGGGATTAGGTGAGGATCATGGCAGTAGCATCCTTCCAAGCTAGTGCTGTGTACGTAAACCCACATTTCAAGTCCAGAGGTTTAGGTTCAGTTCCGGACTTGTAAGTCTGGACATAAACCCATGGCATATACAAAACTGCATGTTGGCAACCTTACAATGTTGTTTGGGCAAAACTTTGGCCACACAACATGGAGGCCGACACTTGACGATGCCCGATGGCAATGTTTTATTCATTTTGCAGCACAGATCTTGCAATCTACAGAAGGTTTTAGGTGGTTTGGAAAGAAAAGGAATATGTGACATGTTTTTTTTTTTTGTCATAATTCCAGAATCGGTTCTTGACTTTTAGGTTTTTTTGGACTTGAACCTTAACATTTTTACAAGTCCAGAACCGGTCCAGCAAACCGGTACACAGCACTATTCCAAACTCTAGTTTACAAACAGCTGGTCTTGTGAGGAAACTAATCACTGTTTTGGCCGAGGCTTACATTTTCTACGTGCGACATGCACTTCACTATGCTGGGGGATAAGACTATCTCTGGAAACGGTCCAATATATTCAGCAGTCCAAGGATTGCTATGCAAGGGTTGCGTAGCGCGGTACCCCAATACAAATTTGCCTAGGGGGATGGCCTCCTGCAACCAGAAGTGTGATCCCACCAACAGTTGGAAAATGTCCCTCTGTAATGCATGTTTAATTGACACGAGTTGGGACGTGGTTTCAAGTTATGTCCAACCACGGTGCACTTGCTGTATATCTGTCTGTATGTAAACATTAAGGGTTTTCTTAGCAACTGTAGCATCTACATATCTGTATTTTAGTTGCTTCGAATTCTTTTCTTCAGAAATAAAGCTTTTTTTCTCTAAGTTAACAGAATGCTTAGGGGCTAGTACTCTGATACAAGGATACCCAAGCAGAAAGCTAGAAACTTGAAATACAAAACTATGTCAAGCATTTGTCAGTTCGGAGCAGCTGCAACAGTAACACTACTTGTACATTACACCTTCTATTACCATCCATTTGTCTGGTGAGTGATACACAGCCTCATTATTCATCCTGCTCTGCACCTGTTCCCAGCATTGCCCAGCAGGAAATGACAGGCCCTAGTTGTGGTTGACAGATAATCTCCCAGCAGATCTTTCCATGGCTTCAAAGACAGTATCAAATTGGCCAGGCAGTATTCACTGCCAGACAGTATCTATTGGCCACTGCAAAGGGACACTCCTCTGGCCAATGGATACTGCCTTGCCACCATATAATCTGCTTGGAGATTACTGTAATTCACGTTATAGCAAAAGTTCACGTCTGAGAAAAATAGACATGTTCAAGGAACTATATATTCACTGTGGCGACAGGTGCAGGAAAAAAAGAAAGTCCAGGAATTATTTGTTAACTGTGATAAGTTCACGGTACAAAAGTGACAGTGAAAACAGTGAAAAAATCAGGAATTACAGTAGTTGGCACATGCCTACATCAGCCTTCACCGACATCTTTGTCCTTTAACTGACCGAACCGTAAACATGAGATGGACAGGAGTTGTTAGTATTAGCCATACACGGCTGAACCTGCTTGGCTTTTGGCTCTTGGCTCTCCGATGTAATTCCTAGTTTGTAACACCAATTAGACTGGCATTAGGGTACCGGGTTGCGGTTTTGGAACCCTGTGCATATGATGGTGTTATCTCTCTGAAACAGATTTGAGGGCCCAACCTGGAAACTGAACAAGGCCAAATGGCTAGGCGTATTTCCTGACATGGCTTCAGAAGTGAATTATATGGTAGCACAAACTGATAAAGGATTTTTTTTATAAAAAAATGACGATGGTGCACTGTTGGATGATGGTGTGATGGGGTATGAGTCACCTAGCAATATCTATCTCTCTTTTAAAGACCCAACCCCCTGGAAACTGAACAAGGCCAAATGGCTAGCCTTATTTCCTGACATGGCTTAAGAAGTGAATTTTACGATAGCATAAACTGATAAAGGATTTTAAAAAAAACGACATCTGCACACTATCGGATGATGGCGTATGTCACCCAGTAATATCAATCTTTCTCTCTGAAACAGATTTTAAAGACCCAACCTGGAAACTGAACAAGGCCAAATGGCTAGCCATATTTCCTGACATGGCTTAAGAAATGAATTTTATATCATAAACTGATAAAGATTGGCGTACAAGCAGATGTTGGAGCAATGGGGTATGAGTCACCCAACAATATGAATCCGTTTTTTTAAAGACCCAACCTGGAAACTGAACAAGGCCAAATGGCTAGCCATATTTCCTGAAATGAATTTTACGGTACCATAAACTGTTAAAGGATTAAAAAAAAAAACGTTGGCAGACTATGGGATAATGGTGCGATGGGGTATTAGTCCCCCAGCAATATGAATCCGTCTGAAACATTATTAAAAAAACAACCTGGAAACTGAACAAGGCCAAATGACTAGCCATATTTCCTGAAATGAATTTTACGGTACCATAAACTGATAAAGGATTGAAAAAAAAAAAAACGTTGGCAGACTATGGGATGATGGTGCGAAGGGATATTGAGTCACCCAACAATATGAATCCGTCTGAGACATATTTAAAGACCCAACCTGGAAACTGAACAAGGCCAAATGGCTAGCCATATTTCCTGAAATAAATTTTACGGTACCATAAACTGATTGAGGATTGGAAAAAAAACGTTAGCAGACTATGGGATGATGGTGTGATGGGGTATGAGTCACCCAGCAATATGAATCCGTCTGAGAAGCCACGCGGAGAATGTATGAATAAGAAATGTGATGACACACACACACCCCTGGCATGATGAGCCGTCCTGTGGCATGCATATGCATGGTTCTATTCCTGCCCACCTCACGTCAGCGCATGGTCCACGCTAGCTAGCTCCCTGTCTTCCCTCCCTTCAAAGCTGATATTTCCCCTGACTGGCCGCGTGCTCCGAGCACAGAGCTAGCACTGTACCAGCGGCATGGTGATTGTCATGGACATGTGGGTATCCAGCCTGGGTGTTTTCTGTAGAGAGCCTCTGTGCATTGCTGATTCAATTTTGGAGTGAGGTGCCCGGCAACAGCTTGTACTGTAGTAGCCATGCTCTTACAGTGTTTCATTCTGTATCTGTATAATCTGTACATTTGCAAGTTCATTCTGTAACTCTGTACTTGGCCTTTCATCGCACGCATGGCTACAACAATGCAGACTGTTGCCAGGCACCTTGCTACCAAAATGAATTAGCAACGCACGTTGTACAGCCACTCTACGTTTTGCCAGTATTTCATTCTGTATCTGTGTTTGTACATTTGCAAATTCGTTCTGTATCTGTACATGGCCTTTCATTGCATGCATGGCTACAACAAATGAATTTGCAAGGCACATGTGCTATACAGTTGCTCTCCATTTTACCATCTGTTTCATTGCCTGGTGATTTAAATTTGCTGCCTAAACCCATATCCAGTACAAATTTTGGAGCCAAAAGGCTGCCATAGCTTGCTGAATGCTGGTTAATGGCTGTACAGTCACTGTCCGTTTTGTCATCTATTTCATTGCCTGGTGATTTAGATTTTAGCCTCCTCCCTGCTACCTAACCCCATATTGTCCATAACCAGTGCAAATTTTGGAGCCAAACGGCTGCCTTAGCACGCTCAGAGCTCACCCCAAGCAATGAAGCAAGGGTGCTCCCCCTCTCCCTAAAATCCTAGCACCACTCCCAAAATGTTAAAATTTAGGGTTTTCGCTGCATATTTTCATGAAAATATGCTGTCTAAAATAGCCACTGTGTATTGCAGATTCATTTTGGGAGCAAGGTGCCCGGCAACAGCTTGTACTGTAGTAGCCATGCTCTCCCTGTATTTCATTCTGTATCTGTATTTTCATAAAAATATGCTGATTTTTTTTTTCGCGACATCAACTGATTAGGGAGCACCTCTCCACTGAAAATTTCTGGCAAGACCTGCTTAGCCTCCATAGCATGCCAAAAACTGGGGATTTTGGGGGTCTTTGGGTGCTATTTTCTGATTGCATATAGACAACATAGCCTGTCTGGTTGAATTACCCCCGTTTTTTAGAACTGGGCTAATCAGAAAACAGCCGAACGCCACCAAACTCCCAGTTCTATACGCCTGCTACGGAGGCTACCTGATGCTGAATGTTAACCGCTTGTTACTGATGTTGTTGTGTTGGTCCACAGATACCCTGAAGAGAAGCCAGAGATGACGGGGGATCCGGGAACGACCCAGCTGGTGTTTGAGGACCCGACGTACCTCACCACCACTATGGGCCAGCTCAACGCACTGAGGAAAAACAGACATTTCTGTGACGTTATCCTGCAGGTAAGGCTGAGTCTAACATTCAAGTAAATGTATATAATAGTGTAGAGAAATGGCTCTGCTGAAGGCTAACTGCAGGTTTAAACTGATGTTGTTCTGTTGCTCAACACGCTGAGGAAAAACAGACATTTCTGTGACGTTATTCTGCAGGTAAGGATGACCCTGACAGTTTTTGCTGGGTTTGTACTGATATTTCCAAGAAGTAATTGTAGCATGATGTAGAGAAATGACTGCATGAATACTTAGTAGCAAAGACTACATGTACCATTGTCAAATAATGAATCCTGTACAGTATGTAGAAATGGCATGTCTACAATGGTAAAACTGACTGACATGTTTGTACTAATATTTGCAAGAAGTAATTGTACATAATAATGTAGAGAAATGGCTATGCATGAATACCTTGTAGTCTTTGCCTACAAGGGTCAAGTAATAAGTCATGTAGTTTTCCCCTGAAAATGACACTACAACGTACCACCGGTAGAACTGACTTTTTGCCATGTTCATACCATTATTCCCAGGAAGTAATTTTGGATGAAATTACTACGCATGAATTCTCTGTAATATTCGACTAATCCCCAAGCAGATCTTTTGGTGGCTGCTATACAATATCAAATTAGCAGGGCACTATCCATTTGCCACCATAAGGCATAAAAAACAAAAATGCCAAAGCAAAAAAGACAGTTAAAATGTCAAAAAACATGCCTAGAATAAGTCAAAGCTAAAGCCTCTACTTGGAGAGTAATCTTTGCCCACAAGGGTCATACATGAGTCATGTATGTACAGCAGTTTTGCCCTGGAAATGCCACTACAACATTGATGAATGTTGGCTAGCCTGGGAATAGCAGGAATAATCATGTGAACACTTGCGTATGATGTTCATACGTCAACATACAGTCATGCTAACGTCAAGCATGGTTGTAAGCAACGTGTAAATTCAGATGCCAGCTTAAAATAAGATGCGATTCATGTTGGTCCACGTGACCTCAGGGCAGGGATATCGACAGGGGCAGATGGTGCATCCCTGCCCTGACGTCAGAGGGGCTGAGGAATGTTAAAGGTTCTCTAAGTTAACTGCAGAAATAGAACGGCCCTGTCATAATGATGCATTAGCTTTGGACTCATGTTCAGCCCTTCTCCAATAGAAAGCTTAGGCTGGTGGACGATGTGCAACGTGTGCTTTCATTCCTCAAAAGCTCTAGATTATGCTGAACTTCGAGTTTTACTTTTTCATTTTTTATTTGTATCTGTCTAGACTTAACCAAGTTTTCCTCCAAATCATGATATGATGGCAGTGCGTAGTCCAGTGGTTAGCGATCCTGCCTCTGGACTAAGAGGTCGGGAGTTCGAATCCCGGCTAATGTCGCTCACCCGACATGCACGCTACTGTTTAGGGTCGCAGTCCTTCGGACGGGACGTTAAGCCGTGGTCCACTGCTCATTGTGCTTGTCGAAAAGAGCTAGGGGAATTTCCCCGGTACAATGAACCTGTAAATACTGTACATAGCGTCTGTCTTCTCTGTCACGACCAGTGGAAGATTAGCTCTTCAGTGAGCTAAACTGGCTCGAGATCACTTTCACTTTTTTTTTTGCCATGCAAACAATAACCCTAACAGCAACCACACAGTGTCGCTATGGCAATGTATGTTTTCATTGCCAGTCTTGTTGGTTTTTTATTTGCTGCATTGAAGGTATGCAGAAAAAAGTATTTCGAGCCCTGCAATTAGCTTATAAAATTAAATTAAAAATAGCCTACGAAGTATTACGTAGTGATATATCTTTGCTATAATAACTCACAGAAAATGGGATATTATGGCTGTGTGAACATCTCTTTTGATAGGCAGATTAATATTCCTAATGTTATGCTGGAATTGAGGACGTAGTATCACCTGGTTTATCATATAGAAGTCCTGTAAGTAGCGTTAGAATTATTGTGGAAAAATGCATTATTAACTTTGGATCATGGCATTTGGAAGTAAGATTTCAAAAAGCAGTGTTGTAAGTTATAACGTTGAAATGACAGAGGAAATGTATCAGTAAGTTAGTTTCTTGCATTTTTGAAAAATTAATAGTTTTTGATAGTATAGCTTTAAAACCTGACTGTAACATACCTATGTAGATATGCCTGAGAAATAAATGCAAATATTGTAGTCACAAGACAGTGTTTGTAGATGGTTAACTATTAAAGTGGCACACTCATACCTGTCAGCGTGACTGACTATGCTAATATCTGACTAATAATATTAATGATCCTGACTGTGCACACTGCATGTTTTTGCTCATGATGTAATCGAATGTGAATTATGTGATATTCGTTTATTAGTAAAAAAATTGGGCATTGCAAACTGCTAAAAATTTGCATGTTCTCACAAAAGACGCAGCATAAAAAAAATCAGAAGCAATTTTTGAGTCTCAAGAAGATAAAATGTGACAGTTTTGAATATTGCACATTTGTGCATCAATGAATAAGCCAAAGCTTCAAGTGATGCTTACACATGTATGTAGTAAGTATAAGTGACAACGCTCACAAAATGATGATTGAATATCCCGGCTGATGCAAAAATCAATTTTGTCTGCATCTGTATGAAATATGTGTCTGGTCCGACTCGAGTGTGGTCATATGCTTTACCGTGTAATGTTATGTCATTACGCAGGTCCTATTTCATGGATGAGGTACGGGTTTAAAAGTTGAAGCTGGCTTAAGGTTGCTATATATAACAAATATGTACTTACGCAGCCATTTTACGGCCTTGTGTTAGCAAACAGACTCGCTGAAATTTTGGTCTTTTGCCAAAAATCGATGTATACACAGTATTGCTGCTTGTAATATTGCTCTTTGTCTTTTACTAAATTCTAATCGACAGCCACCTATAAAACTGTCAAACTGTATGTATGACATGGCTACCCAATAGTAGTAATGTACATGTGACGTGTAATGTTATATTTTTGTGTAAGTCTGCCGATTATGTCTGGCTGAAATTTTGGTCTTTTGCCAAAAATCGACGTATACACAGTATTGCTGCATGCAATATTGCTCTATAGTCTATTTATCTTATACTAAATTCTACTTCACACCATCCACATGCAAATTGTACATGTATGACACACCATCCAGTAATGTACATGTGACGTGTAATGTAATATTTTTGTGTGAATCTGCCGACTAGGTCATGGAAATGATACTCTGCCGTGTAAAGCTTTTTGGTGTGAATTTTGTGACCCAAGATCGTTCATCATCTGACAAAGGTCAGACAGAGCAATCCAGTGTGTACAGCGCTTTGCTCAGGCATAAAATTTCATTGGATTCTTGCCATTTCCCAGTACACTAGCATTTTTGATTGTTTGAAACAAAAATCTTTTCAGCTAGAGAGCATAGTTATGTTTTATACAATTGAAATTGATAGGAAGATTTGCAGCATCTTTTGACAGCAAAATCTCATTTTTCTATAATTAAAAATTAAAAAGAGTATAGATGATTGAGAAAGAATGGTTTAGTGTAAATGTTGTATGCCATATTTTGCTGTTGTTTTTTTGCCTTTTAACTTTAAGACACTTTTGAAGTCATAATGGTGCACATCATTTTTGTCCTTTTATTTGTTCTAAATATAATCAGCTAAAGGATTGGTCAGATTGTGAATTGAGCAGATGTTTAGATATCTTTAATCTCAGATATCCTTAGATATCAGATATCCTTAATCTTGTGTGCAGATATAACTTCTGTGCATGTGGTATGATAATGACTATCATTATGTCCAGACAGATAATGATGTCCCATCTGTATTGATCCCTTATAGGTTGGTCCGAACGACATTCCGGCACACCGTGCCTTACTCCATCTGTATTGATCCCCTATAGGTTGGTCCGAACGACATTCCGGCGCACCGTGCCTTACTCCGCCTGTATTGATCCCCTATAGGTTGGTCCGAACGACATTCCGGCGCACCGTGCCTTACTCCGCCTGTATTGATCCCCTATAGGTTGGTCCGAACGACATTCCGGTGCACCGTGCCTTACTCCGCCTGTATTGATCCCCTATAGGTTGGTCCAAACGACATTCCGGCGCACCGTGCCTTACTGGCCTGCTGTAGTCCGTACCTGTTCGAGCTCTTCAACTCGGAAGTGGAGGGCAGCAACCACCTGAGGTACCAGATCGAGAACGCCAGCCCTGCCGCGGTCGAGAAACTTGTCGACTTTGCCTACACTTCAAGGTACTAGATTGTACTTTCTTAACACTTGTCCTGCTGGCATTTTTTTAATACAATGCCGGTATGTTTCAATAGTTTTATGTCCTAGTCAGGTCATAAGCCCTTGACTATTTTGCCCTGTGGTGGCATAGTCACTTCCACATTTGTTGCATTTCGCTGTGGTGTGATGCATTGCACGAGAAATACCCCCCATTCGTACATATACAGGGTACTATATGGATGGTACTGTATGTGCAACCTAAACATATTTATATGGGCTTTAAAGAAGGTTTTAAAAAAAAGATAACTTTGGACTTAAAAATCTTCAATCTTTAAAAAAGAATCTTCAACTTGTCAGCAATAAACCTCCACCTCCTTTAATGTTACATTTTCTCAGTGTGCAATCTTCGAAAATGCCTTGAACATACTTGAAAAACACTTTTACTTGGCAGCGTCATATTACAGAGATGATGTTATATATTCCTGTCGCAACACCATGTTGACAACAAGTCTTATTTACCTTGCAGATTGTGCGTCCAGGGAGAGCATGTTTGTGACTTGTACTCAGCGGCCAAACTGTTCCGTATGGAGAGTGTGAGAAAAACCTGCTCCAACTACCTGGCCACACACCTTACACCCGCCAACAGTGTCGGTGAGTGGGCGAAAACTGCTTCTACTGATTATCATGAAAGTTCATCTGTGTTGGTAGTAATCATAGTAAAACGTTAAACTTTATTCCAACACACAATTTACAGAGATCAAATTTTCAGCGACCACATCTCGCGAGAGTTACGGTTTACAAGCTTGTACTGAGTTTAGCAAATATGGAGCTCTTAAAATACTTTTCTGCATACCTTTAGAATTTATGAACTACGGATTACAACACTGAAAAGTAAAAACTGCTCACAAACCAATATCTTTGTTTTTTTGCACTTGATTCAAAATGGAGGTGGTACCAGTCAATACAAAATATTTATATTACATGTACAGCCTAAAAAGAGACTTTAATTCCAGTACATGGTACACTGTACAGGTAGACATCAGAAATACCCTGACATAGTACAGTATTTGGCTCATTTAGTAACTCTTGTAAGTTAACAATGAAGCCGACATTTTTTACAAAATTTTCCTACCATGTTGTCGAATATGTTAGGAGTAGGCATCTCTCTTAGACCTGATCCTAATCAGTAGGAAAGTAAAACTAGCAGTGCCCTCTAGCTGAACTGAAACAAACTACAGCCTGTCCTGTATCCTCTGGACTAATAAGAGGTTGGGAGTTTGAATCCTGGCTGTTGTCGCTCACCCGACATGCACGCTACTGTTTAGGATCGCAGTCCTTAGGACGGGACGTTAAGCCGTGGTCCACTGTTCATTGTGCTTGTCGAAAAGAGCTAGGGGGAATTCCCCAGTACAATGAACCTGTAAATACTGTACATAGCGTCTGTCTTCTCTGTCACGACCAGTGGAAGATTAGCTCTTCAAATGTTCAATGAGCTAAACTGGTTTGAGGTCACTTTCACTTTATTTAACTTTCCTGACGTGCTTCTGTGTTGCTACAGGTGTGAGATCGTTTGCCTACGCCGTTAACGACCACGAACTCATCAGTGTGGTAGACAAGTACATCAGGGACAACATCATGGAGGTTTCAGTCAACAAGGAATTCCTGCTGCTGCCTCGACTGCAGGTAAGGGGCCACCGTAATAGAACTGAGTTAAAGGCATTCAGTTGCATTTTTAGGCCAGCAAAAAAAATACACAAATAAGGAAATTTGTCAACCTTGACATTTTCTGCCATTTCTTATTTACTGCACATTTTTGTCATCATGTAATATTTGAAGCATTTGAAATCGCACCAAGACAAGCTGTTTGAGGTGTCTCAATTTTTTGGGTACTGCCTAGAACTAGCCTATGATAGAAAACAAGCAACCGTATTCCATCTGCGACATTGCATTTTTGCCTTACAGATATCAGTATGCTATGGGATAGAATTTATTCAGCTTACTGTCATAATGTATCTGTATAGCCAGTATAACCGCCTTTCGGTGTAACACACCAGCTTCTGTATCTGTATAGCCAGTATAACTGCTCTTCGGTGTAACACACCAGCTTCTGTTTCTGTATAGCTGGTATAGCCACCTTTCGATGTAACACACCAGCGTAATGAAGCTTGGTTGGGTAAAACGAGTCTATTCAGCAACAGGAACCTCAGTTTAGAAATGCTAAATCTTTTTTTCCCAATGTCCAGGTTGAGTTGATCAGAAAAGAAGCGGACACCCCGTCCAGCATCGGAGACCTGACTCTCTTCAACCTGGTGGTGGAGTGGGCACAGAAACTGGTGGCAGACAGCACTGAGGACGTCAAGGACCTTATGGAGCAGGTAAAACTCAGTCACGTCACAGTCTTCTTACAAACACTTAGTGAAGGAGGGGCTTCCAGTGATAGGCCTGGAAGCAAACATTGTCTTGTGCCAGGTTTTTTAAGTGTCAGATCTTCCACTATCATATGGTTGGTCTTATAGATGAAATTTTTTATGTTGTGGTTGTGGTTCAAAACTACCAATAGGAGGAAGTTTTGCCCAAAATTTTAGTGCCCTGGCACGCTTAGAATGTTGTCTTGTACCGGAATCATATGTTTGGCCACAGCAAGGAGATTTTATGTGTGTCTTTACCACACTTGTGTCACTCTCTGCACTTGGAATACAGTATAGGAATGAAAGACTTGTTATACGGTGATACCATGTTCTTACACCTCAATTCTTCATTTCTTCTTACAATATTTTTCTTTGTTTTTTCTACTTTGCAAATTTTGGACTAGATTTTGCATTAGATTTTGAGTCTGCAAAGGATGTATTTGTTGTTATCCATAGAATTTACTTGCTGTGGCCTTTTGTATGATTCACACACATGGTTATATCAGCCTGTGAAAGTAGTACTAGTAGGCAAAACTTTTACTCCACTTTCTTCAATACTTTGACAGGCTGCTTGAGGATGTTGTTTTTTCACTCGATATGTTTTGTTCAATCTGCCATTGGACAACACTGTCTTGTTTTGTTCTTTGTTTCAGGTGTTCCAGTCCTAAGGTGGACCTGGAGCATTAAATGTAATGTGCGTTAGACGCTGCTTACGACAGTAAGGCTCTCTAAGGCCCTGCGTAACAGTGAATTTGAGTTAGGAGGCGGCTAAGGGTGGGTACTGGTTTGGCTGAACCTGGTCCAAATAACATCCAAGAACTGAGCGAAAAAAAAAAAAAACTGAACTCCATGATCTGATCTTGTTTTGGACTCAAAACAACCTGGTCCAACTCTGAACAACATCCAAGAACCGTGACGAAAAAACCCGAACGTTAGTTATGATCTGATTCTTTTTTTGACTCAAAACAAAGTACAACTATATCATTTCTATTTAGACATCTTACTATATGTAACCTAGTCATAAAAGGTAAAAGAAATAACCCTGAATTATGCTAGATTAGCCTTAATTCATATGCTTGTGCATTGAAAATAACTAATTTATCATTCCAATGTTCTGAGAATTTAAGCATAACTTAAAATTCGTAGCACTCACTGAGACCTGTGCTTGTGTCTCACTCTCCAAAATATGATTTTCAGTGTAGTACTAAGTTATTTTTACTGTACTACAATACTGTAATTCACTTTATGTTCATGGTAGCAAAAGTTCTATGTATTCACAGTGGCAACAGGTGTAGAAAAAAGAAAGTCCAGGAATTATTTGTTCACTGTAATGATAAGTTCCCGGTAAAGAAATGACAGTGAAAACAGAGAACACAACAGTACAGTGAAAAAAATCAGGAATTACTAATCGGGTTTAGACCTGGACCTGATTCTCTTGATATTGATCTAGACTTGGACCTGATCAAGCTGAACCGGTACCCACCTCTAGAGCTGATTGTGTTGGATGGGGAGGGAGGGGTTTCTCTCTGGTGCTACTGCGACACACTGTTACCCACAACTGACGGTTTCCTTTCAATCTCTTCCTTGATCCGACAGGTAGTCACCAATGATTGCAGCTTGCAGGGGGAGAACATTACAGATGCACCAGAATGATGCAGTGTAGGTGAGACCAGCTGGCGACCGGTAGCAGTTTCCACCACATGCACGCAGCCTACTCCAGCAACTGGAGACTATTTCTTTGCAGCAGGACAATCCGAGAGAAAGAGAGACAGAAAAAAAAAACTAGACAAACGAACAAAAAAAGTAGAAAGCAAAGAAAGCGATACAACTGCATAATTACCCTTACAGGCTTGCTGCTTTTGGAGGAAGACAGTCACTTTACGACGTGCGTCGCGTTGCAGAAGCCTTGAACATACACTTCTGACACTCCCTACAGCACTTGGAAGCTTTACATCAAGCTTGTTTGCCATGTTGGAATGTAGTAGGCCCCTTGGCATGACATGAATGAACACCTCGTCATTTTCAGAGCTGCCAAAATATGCTTGACCTTACGTTATCTTCACAGCCGTACTCTAATGACAGACATGTCTGCGCTGCTTTGTGTGCCCCCTTATGGGGCGGAGTATTTCACCGCACTTGCCATTTGGCAGCAGATCACACACATTGCAGTAGGACTCTAGCCAGCACCCGTTTTGCCGTCCATTGCAGGAACTTGACGATGTGCGATGGAAAAATTTTTGAACCAATCCGTCAACATTGATGGACAAAACTGACTAAAATCTTGAGAGAGAAAAAACATCCATAGGACCACCAATGGACCACCAATGGTCCTCATGATGATGAGGACCACCCTCAACCACCAACACTCAACCCCATGATTTGTCTCTCAAAATGTGGAAAATTGCATTTTTAAAGGCTTAAAAATCCAGAATTTACCCACTAGATTGCGAGCACTCTCTCTCCAGATGCAATCATGAACCTGGGCTGATAGAAAAAAAATCTGAGCTGGCTAGAGCCCTGCATTGCAGTAATGCTTGCGCATGACAGGTCCATTCTGCATGGTAAGTTCACAGTTTGCTGTTGCCCGCCCGCACAAGACGTCAGTCACAGAATGTCAGTCTGCTGCCTTGCAGGGAGTGTCAAAGGTGTTACTCAAGGCTGGCAATGTCTTTATAGTAGTCCCTGCCGAATTCTGAGCACAGGGAGGCCAAATTACCGTGGACAAGGGAGTTCCTTGTTTGGCAGTTGAAACTTGGAAACTCTTGTCCACTCTTTAACATGACATCAAGAGCAGAGAATCTTGAGTTTGTGAACGCTTGTTTTTTTTTTGCTGTAAAAACCGACACAGCAAAAATTGAATCAAAATTTAAATTTTATTCAAAAGGAGTTTGTTAATGACACAGTTGAAGCATTCAAAAACATTTTTGTTTTAAAAGAAAAAGGCTTATTCTTGCCAAAAATTGTAGCTATTCCAGTGTCTAATCATGAAACAATCAGAATTTTTTTTTTTTTTTGCTGTAAAATGATGCATTACCAACATACAAAATAAACTTCATGCCAAAATGAGATTATAAGAATCCTAAGTTTCGGAAAATTTAGCATGGTTGGAGAGTAACTGAAAAAAAAAAGTTTCAATCACAATTTTTTTTTGTAATTTATCCCGTGTAACTTCTTTCGCTTTCCCTGTCTATCCTCCCCCTTTAACCTGTTTACACCTGTGCTTTCGTTGCTGGTGAAGAAGCCGACCTTTGACCTGCTTAAAGCACTCTTCCCTTAACCCTTTAGGACAATAGCTGTCCCCCTCCCCTCTCCTATCCCCTTTTCTCTTCTCCATGTCTTTCAGTGTTGTTCCTCGAAGCTGATTCACTATTAAGAAACATTCTTATTCAGCTGGAAGGTTATTGTATTGGGTGGGAACATGAGCACAGGTATTGCACACAGAAAAGTTTTCTCGGGCAAAATTTGTACGTTTGTTTTATATCTATATAACTGTATATCTACATAAAGATCTTTCGCAGAAGGGGAAGTGTTTTGCTTATATAACGAGGAAAATGCATCCTCTTCCACAGACGAGCGATAATTATTAATAACGAGTGTGTTCTAATGAAAGCTTGTTGTCAGCAGCAGTGGTTTATAAGGCAGAGGGGCTGGGAGCAAGCACAGGGGTGACAAGAGAAGTCATTTGAACTGAAGAAGGGCATCACCCTGAGAGAGAGGGACAGAGACTACTGTGTGCATCTCTGACAATGTTTATTCCTTTTGTGTGTAGAAAAGCATGCCTACATGTCTTGTGCTTCATTGTGGCTTCTGTTACTGTACACTACCAGGTGCACCTTATGTTGTTGACCCCGGAGCTACAACTGATCGACTGCGAAGAGGCCGACCAGGACCTGGCGGGCGGAGATGAGGTTATCCTGGACTACCAGCGCCGCGCCGTGCGTAAGAAGTCGACCACGACGCCACACAAGAGGCGGGAGGGCCAACAGAACGGACACAGGAGCCCGCGCAGCCCCACAAGCCTCCGCGCCGCGCGGAAGCTCATCATGGACACAGAGGACAACTGTGGCTGGGGACTCATCGCAGCAACACAGACCTCGGGTAAGGATCTTTGCTTTACTAGCCCATTCTTGTTTTTATAGCCTGGTCTTCTTTGGATTGGAACAACACAATACAACATGAAAAAGCTGTATGGAGCTGCTCTAAGTATATGTTTCTAGTAATAGAATAAAGTTGTAAACAAAAATAGCTTACTTAAGGAAAAGTCTATACGAAAAACAAGTAAGGAAAATTGTATATAAAGAAGGAACTCCGCTTAAACTTTGATTAGGCAACAAGTTAGAATGGTCCACTGATCACAGTTATGTGTGCATCACGATGCTGGAAAGTGCATCCAAAGTTTTAACGTAAAACATGTAACTACCAACACAGATGATCTTTCATGTTCGTGATTACAAGTCTGATTTCTTTTCGTTCCACAGACCACAGCTATGTGTGCATCGCGATGCTGGACGGGGGTCTGTCTGCGATAACGCTGCACGAGCGGGCCCAGAGCCGCTGCGTGTCGCGCCAGACATCCATGGTGGAGGACATCGGGGGCAGTATGACCCTCATGGAGCCCATGAGTCACCCCCGCTGTGGAGCTGGTGCCGTGGAACTCAACGGGAAACTCATCGCTGCAGGTACGGGGCCAAAATCTTTGCAGCGCTACGTTATGATGCATTCTGGAGAATTTTTATTTTTAGTTGTGCATGTGCGGGGTGTTGTCCAGGTTAATTCATGATGTCTATCTGCACCAGTCTAAACTTCAAAGCCAGTCCAAACTGTTATGCAGTAGATATCAGTATTTCAAATTTGGGGAAAATTCTAGGCCACCCACTTTCAAAGTTTTTTTGTTGACTGAAAAGGACAGAAAACAGGTGGTGCAAATAAGGTTTCTTGAAACGTTAACTGCTCAGTGCACGTATGCAGATCAATATAACATACAATGTAGTGCAGGCAAAATTTTCAGTACAGTTACTAAGTAATTTTGATTGTTAACTGCATCAGTGGATTTGCCCAATATAATGCAACCTTCTTTGCATTTACAGGTGGCCATAACCGTGAGGAGTGCCTTGACACCGTGGAGGCCTACGACCCGAGCCTGAACACCTGGACCCCGCTGCACGCCATGTCCACCTCGCGCGGCCGGTTCGAGATGGCCGTGCTCGAGGGAAAGCTGTACGCCGTTGGGGGGTCCAACGGCTCGGAGGAGCTCACCTCTGCGGAGTGCTACAACCCGAACACCAACGAGTGGAAAACTGTGGCCAACAGCAAGTTTAGCAGGTGTAGCTCAGGTAGGGGATTAGACATTATATCATACCCGGGCCGCCATATGTTCGATAATAGGTTCTGGACAGGGCCGTACTTTATGGTACGGCCCGGGCTCCGTGGCTTCCATAGAACGATTCAAACGCATTTTGCCCTAATAATAACCGTGTGCACTGCTTTCGAAAATTCGAATACAGAATCCGGACGTTGGAACTGATGTTGTTGCATTTTAGGGTTTAGGGGCACCAACTTCTTGCATCTTGCACTGAAGGGGCGTTTTCTTTGAGTGTGTATGACATAAATAAAATACAACACGGTGTATTCCGCATCGCCCTAGGTCCCGGCCCTCCCGCGAGTCGGATCGCAGTCAGGCTGATACCTCGGGCGATACGGAATACACCGTGTTGTATTTTATATTTATTTATTGGTTTTCCTGTACTGCTGATACAGATACCAATACAAAGAGACACTGTAGAATGTAGATGGCACTAAACAAGCTCCCAACCCTCCTCCCCCAGGAGTTGCAGTACAGGATGGTCTGCTGTATGTAGTAGGTGGACAGAGTGGCCAGTGTGGTCTGCGCAGCTGTGAAGTCTACAACCCACAAACAGACACATGGAACCCCATCTCTCCACTCAACACTGGTGAGCAGTCTTTTAACAATTCTCTGTAGCCTTAGAAGTTAGAACAACAATGAAGCTGTAAGCTAGTTCATAGTTTAAAGTGTGCATGGGCAGTGTGATACATTGCAGGTGGTAAATCGAAGATGCAAGCCCCTGGACATTATTTATGTATCACATATTACTGTTTATTACCTTGTGCATGGGTACTTCAAAGTGTGAACTAGTTTATTGCTGCAACAGATTAGAATGCTGATCCTCATTGATCACTACATGTTACCAATAGCTAAGGTAAAGTCAGAAAAATTGGTCAGTATCACTGCTTTGAGGAACAGTAACTAAAGAAACCTTTTGACAAATATTTTAAACCTTACAAAAAGAGTTAGCTACTCTGGGGAGCTTTCGAGATGCACTCTGTCTCTTCACCAAACTTGTCAAGTCAGATCTTGTCTCGGAGTTTTCATGTCACATGACTTTATGTTGATTATCACGAGGCAATAGACAGTTGTATACAGGCTTGAGGTAGTGGTTTGTACTGTCTCTGTTCAACTGAAGACACTGTTAATGTTTATTCCAGGGCGTTACCAGACAGGTGTGTGTGCGTTGGACGGCAGTGTGTTCGCTGTAGGTGGAACTGACTCCTGGAACTGCCTGAGTTCAGCCGAGGCCTACAGCCCCGACGACGGACAGTGGAAAACCATCGCTCCTCTCAAAACTGCCAGGCGCGGGGCTGGGGTAGCAGCTTACAAAGGTCAGCATTTATGTCCACTCATGATCACCAGGGTGGATTTGATTATATCAGCTGGAAGGAGGCTCAGTGAAATCTTATGCTGAGGTCACATTTCCAAGCCTGGCCCCAGCTGGACTGTGCAGTAAATACGTAAATGAAAAATAAACGATTCATATCAAGAATATGTACAGATAGTGCTCATAACCAATCGTTGCAAAGCTTTTGTGACTTGATGTCTTTTAAATCATACTTTTCATTCCCAGAAACTGCTTGACAGGGTCCCGGGTTGGAAATGTAACCTCAGCATTAAAGCAGTAAATATAAACCTTTTCAAAAGTACATGTTACAAGGTATTCAAAATAGTAAGTACATGAGTTTCCAAATTAGCATTTTTCCCAAGCTAAATTTGGTGGCTTGTGGAGTCATGTGGCCTAACGTTAGAGCGTTGGGCTCAGAACCAAGTGGTTCCTGGTTCGAATCCTGCCATGTCACCAACCTTGTGCCCTTGGGAAAGGCACTTCAACAACTTTCCTCACTCAATGAGTGTGAAGAATGATTATCATGATCATGGGCATAAAACTTGGAAAACCAAACCAACCGAATGTTTTCGTTTACATCACCCCAGGTAAACTGTACGCGGTTGGCGGTTTTGACGGCGTGAGCTCGCTGGACTCGGTGGAGTGCTACGACCCGGACACCGGCAAGTGGACGTCGGTAGCAGGAATGAACATGCCGCGCTCCAACGTGGGAGTAGCCGTGGTGGACGGGCATCTCTTCGCGGTGGGGGGCTTCGACGGACAGACATTCCTCAACACCATCGAGAGGTATGTGGCTGTCAAAGTTACTAAAATAAGTTTCCAAATTAGTTTCTGTATCTGTATCGCCGGTATAACCGCTTTTCGGCGTAACACACCAGCTTCTGTATCTGTATCGCCGGTATAACCGCTTTTCAGTGTAACACAAGCTTCTGTATCTGTATAGCCGGTATAACCGCCCTTCAGCGTAACACACCAGCTTCTGTAGCTGTATAGCCGGTATAACTGCTTTTCAGTGTAACACAAGCTTCTGTATCTGTATAGCCGGTATAACCGCCCTTCGTCGTAACACACCAGCTTCTGTAGCTGTATAGCCGGTATAACCGCCCTTCGGCCTAACACACCAGCTTCTGCATCTGTATAGCCGGTATAACCGCCCTTTGGCCTAACACACCAGCTTCTGCATCTGTATAGCCGGTATAACCGCCCTTCGGCGTAACACAACAGCTAAAGTAGAAAAATGAACTGTGATGATAAGCATGAAGGTACAAAAAGGAGTACATGGGTTTACAAATTAACATTTTTCCTAAGCTAAATGTTTTTATTATTATCCTTACCCCAGGTGAATTGCAGGCCATTAGTGTTTAGAATATTAGTATTCTACATTATTTCTCTTTTAAAGGCATTTTGTGTGTTTGGGATTGAACCCTATTGTAAATAGTACATAATTCAGCCTATGGCAGCAATGTTCTATTTTAATAAACCATTCATTCATTCATTCATTCATTCCTTCCTTCAGGTACAACGATGAGACGAATGAGTGGAGTTGTTTCACCACCACGCAAGACTAGCCTCTGTACCGTGAAGAAAAAGTTTACTACTCAGAATTCCGGGAAATGTATTCACTTTATGTATCATATTCCTTTTTGTATGTCAAGCAGCAGTAAGTCTCAAAAAAACTGTTTATGAAGAAAAAAAAGGTTTGATTTAGACCTTCAGATACTTCTCTTGCATGTATATGCATCTAGAAAGGTTAACTGAAAGGATATCAGAGTATTTAGACATTTGGTATATGCAATCATGCCTGCATTTAGTTTCCTCACCTGAAACTGCATGCGAGAAATTTGAATTACGTAGCAATGGATGATAACTTGCTTACCGATTGACACTACGTACGGTCAGGTCAATCGATATTATTATGTTCTATGCAGTTTTGATTCTCAAAAGTTCATTGTTCGCAGGATGACTTGCAAAAACTTTTGTAGAAAGATGTTATTCATCCTCCAAATTTGTAAAGAAAAGTTGTCAGGGAGTATGAAATGTTGAAATCGTGGTTTCTTCCTGATGTGATGGTATTGGGGATTAAAAAGTTGTTTCGTAGCAGGATGAATTTATAGAGATTATTTGATGGTGAAGTTTCTAGAGGGAGCCGTGTTGTTTGTGTGGTGGGATTTTTGTGTTGTGAAGTGCGATGGAGTTAGTCATGTTCTTGTATCTACCAACTTGATCCATGCAACACACCACCTAGTAATTCTGTACGTCTGATTTCTTTGTATGATCAAAATTCTTGTATCCGTCCAAAAGTTGTCAGCTCTGTGGTAGACATAACTGCCTTACTGGCCTTCATTTGGAACCGTTTTGGGTTCCCTCCGACTCAGCTTTCTGACTTCTTAACACGTTTCAGTGGTAGACAAGTTTGATTTTCTCAATGAGAATTTATCTTCATGGCCAACGAAGTCACCAAAGTGTATCATATAGATTGTAAAAACTATGCTGCAAAAAAAATGTGGACCTAAGTAGGTATTGGGTAGACGTGAACGTGGTCCCATCATGGATTTGTGATGAAGAAAAAAAATGTTGAAACAGTGCGTATGCCAACCTCTTCTACAAGTGCAACTAAATGTGGCATATTTTGTACAAATTTAGCCGTACACAACAGTAGTTGTCAGTGCCTTGTGCTTTGTGTATGAACCTTTTTGTGACGCCCGTTTGTAGTAAAATCCATGTATTCTTGTCTCTCATTAAGGCCATTATAGTGAAACTATTTTTTTACTGGTTCGACTGTATTGATAAGCGGAAAGATAAAAATGCCGTGTTGATGTAGTTTTGTAGAGCAGGTATATTTGATGTGACCGTTGCTATGCTGTGAAGCACAGTGCGTACGCTACTAGCATCGTTGTATTAAAAATGGTTCGAGGCTCCTTTCGAATTTTTTGAGAGCAGAAATGTGACTGTTAAAAGCAGTACAGTATTCTTATTGAGGTACTAAAAATGTGGAAAGTTTGAGAAGGAAAAGTGGTATGAAGCCATGAAGTGGAAGCCATAATGCACATTTGCTTCCAAGTACTAGTATGTGAATGTGACAATGTTTAGAGCTGTGAAATGAGAGATATTGTTACTGAGGCCATGTAAAGGGAAAAGCTTATATAAAGTGGCCACCAAATTTTGCCAAATTGTAAGGAAATAAATTTCCAACTCAATGAAATATGACAAGAATGATTTGAGGTTTAAAATGAGACCTTGATTTGACTGAGGTGAAGCACTGTCTGCAACAATATCTGATGAAAAGGTTAAGTTGTGAAATGTGCATGGCCTAAACAAGAAGTAAAGAAATGAATTTATGACTGGAAAGTTTGTGATTTAATTGATATCCATGGAATATTGAAGACACAAAATTGTTCTATATTGATAAGTTTGGTATTTGTACATACATAAGCAAGAGGAAGGTGTAAGAATTTCTAATATGCCAGACTGATAACTGATAAAGCATGGATAGGGGAGCATGTCCCGGTGTTACAGAGATGTATCGTATTGGAACTGCCTTTGCCGTGTTTTGATGTTAATAAAGTTGACAAACAAGTCATTTTATGGTGTGGAAACTCACTTCATTGCACATGTTTATATACACAAATACACACAGGAACATCCAAGATCCAGTATGTTGTATATATATATATATATATGTAGCTCAGATACATTTTCTTTTCATTTTTGTTTTTATTACCTAATACCTATATCAAGTAACTTGTACGTATTTTAAGACACCAGTATTCGCACTGATTCAATGGGAAAACAACATGATAGCAATTAGCATAATGATCACATATTTAACGAAGAATAAGAATATAGCATAAGCTGTACAAGTATTATATTAGCTAAAACATGCATGGTATTGTGTTGGTCGCTTTAAGTTTAATACATATGTACATTTACTCGGTAGTGACAACTTTGCATAGTTTCAGGGCACACTGTCTAGATTGGAGTTTAAGATACATGTACAAGATTTAAATCATCTCTAGTAGCTCATAAATATTTGGAGGGGAAACCTCCGTTCTTGTTTCTTGCTATACACATACAAATTGTTTACAAGTAATAGCTGTGCGTTTACATCGACTTGTGCTCAGTCATTCTCCGTCCTGACGTCACCGCCGGCCGAAGAACATACTGAGCAGGAACCCGATGATGAGGCCGCCGGTGACTCCGCCCACTGCCGCCACGGCGTTGTTCGCCTGAAAAGGGGAGGGGGAACAACATGTTGTTACTTTGACACAACCAGTAAGGCCACAGCAAGAAATTTTTATGACATTCTCCGCAGAGTCCAAATCTAATGCAATATAGCGAAAAGAAACAAGTCGGGCCAAAAAACAACATTCCTACATTTTCAAATGTTGACACTATAAACCATGTTAATCAAGAAATGATAGATGATGTGTTTACTGTCAACTATTACAACATCCATTTGTCACCGAAACAACTTTGGAAAATAAGTTTTTCATTTATTGTGTGTAATTTTTTTTTTTTAATTCAGTGGGAACATCACACATACACAGCCACCATCACATATAAAAGGATTGGAAGCGCAGTACGTTTTGATGACGTGCTGAAATTAATTTTTTAAAGTATCATGTTCGCTGACGTGACCTGATCGCTGAACCCTCCGGACCGCCCGTATCGGGAGGCGGTGACGAAATGTTCGCAGTTCCTCCCGACCACGTCGTATGACATCTCCATCCCGACGCACGACACCGCCATTGCCACCACCTCGTCCGGCTCTAGGGGTTCGTGCTTGCCGTCCCACTTGTTGTTTACCCGGCACCGGTCGTTCCCAGCCACGTCCCTTTTATATATATACAACATACAGTACTGACGGTCGGTGAAGGTTAGACGTCCAGGTAATAAGGTACGGTCAGACGTTTCAGGTAGCATCCACTACCTTCGTCAGTGACACTAGAGAACTTGTGCAGAAATGCAGGTTTATAAGAACTATTGATTCATATGCAAATAAGTGATCATAATGATTGATAAGTTCTCTACTGTCACCGAAGAAAGGTAGTGGATACTACCTGAAACGTCTGACCGTTTCCAAAAATCATATCCAGTTACTTAAGTAACTTTTTTTGTTATTTGTTTTGAGTAACAATTAAGGACATTGTAGCGCCACGCAACAAAACAAATTAACATATAAACGCATACTGCGCTTGCGCGATAAACATACAGTGCGCCGAAGTCCCACCACCCCAAGACATTAAATAATACTGCATGTAATGTTCACCAGGTTAAGAAAATGTAATTGAACAGGAGTGACTTTTATAACTGAAAAATATCGCCGTCAATCTAAGGATTTGACCTTCTACATCTGCTTGTCGGCCTGACCTGACCTGCGCAGTACGTTTATTGTTGTTCTCTAGGCTCTAGACGTGGTCTCTTGGCACTGGTTTACGCTTGGTTCAGTTCAGAGTCAATTGTCACAGGCTCTCTACTACTATCTAACACTTGGTGACACGTTCTGCCGACGTGCTTTGTATAATATAACCGGCGGGCTGACCTGAGATGTTGTCGGCGTACCAGCGCAGTCTCCCCGAACACGCTGGCGGAAGATGCGGAGGAAGAGCTTGGCTTAGAGCCTCCAGGTTTCCCGTCGTTTGAATCGACCCCAGTGAGGTGGACCACGTCCCCCTGCCCGATGTACACGCACCAGTGGTAGTACGTCCTGCGGTCGATCTCGATTAGGTCTCCGCGTTCGCAGTTCTCCAGGAGCTGGTGCCAAAACACCCATCTCCCGCCCATGGCGACCTGCAGTGCCACTGACCTACCGATAGGAGGCGCTGCTGCACCACGTCCCCCTGCCCGATGTAGACGCACCAGTGGTAGTACGTCCTGCGGTCGATCTCGATCAGATCGCCCCGCTCGCAGTGCTCGAGGAGCTGGTGCCAAAACACCCATCTCCCGCCCATGGCGACCCGCAGTGCCGCTGACCTACCGATAGGGGGCGCTGCTGCAGTGACGCAATACAGCAGCTATTTCGTGAACATTATCAGATTGATTATTGCGACACTCCTGCGTAGAACTCTTTCAGCTGATCACCTTTGTTTTTGCACCAACTCCACTGGCATTAACCTCTTTTACCTGGACGTAATACTAATACCCCTAGCCTCTACCAGGCTTCGGGGGCGGCTGGAAGGAGTAAAATTTGGCCAAATAGAGAGATATTATATAACATGCCAGGGGAGATGGTCTGCTACATGTAGATGAGAGTGCATTTTGCCGTGGCAAGATAACCAACACACGCACATACACACACATACATGCACACATGCACATACATACACACACACACAAGAAAATAAAGGAAGCTGAAAAAAGGTCGATATTTATTTGAATTTTTTACTGCAACAATGTAACTTCACTTTAAGGTACTTACATTTTTACAAGCAAGCAGTAATCTGCCAAGTACTCAAATCTAATTGTTTATTACACCATAAGAACAACAATCAAGCACACAATTCTACACTTTTAACCAGTCTGTGTTCATACACTCTTGATAGACTTATTTGGTATTTCAAGACTGTGAATTATTATCTACATTAAAGCCTGACTGTGTGGTATAGATGTTGGAATGAATGCTAGTACATGTAGTACAATGTACATGTATTAACATTTTATAATTTAGTGTCCAATGCTCAACAGTCAAAAGCACTGGGCCAGAAAAACACCCTTGTGTTGGGCCCATTGAATACAGTGCATGTACCAATGTGTAAGAAATTATTTGTCAGAATCCTGGCGTGATTCACAAAAATATATACAACCATGCATAGAAAGTTTTGACTATATAACACAACATACAATGACAGTACTGTACAGTGACAAAGTAAGTCCATTTTAACATATCTATAACTTATGAAAGTGAATGTCTTTTCTGAGAACTCTCCAGTGACACTGACGAAAGCTAGGGAATGCTACCTGAAACGTCTGACCGTTTCAAAAATCATATCCCGTTGTTTGAGTAACTGTTTTTGGCATACCCGGATGCCTAACTTCACTGACGTGAAAGTCTTTCAGTTCCCGACTTGGCAGGCCCTGATCATGAGCACCTGCAGCAGGATGAAGACAGGAGACATGATCATGGCGAATGTCAGGTTGTTCTGGTCCTCAAGCTTCTGACACAGAAGCATCTTAAAGGCAAACAGCAACACCTGGGGGAGAGAGAGAGAAAGATTTTGTAAGTTATAAATGAAATAAATTGTTTATTTGTTTATTAGAATTCACCACAAGTACAAACATACAAGTGGAAGGGAGGGAAAAACAGGTGTATTGACACCTTTAAAAGTTGTCCTCCCAAGCACAACTATATAAATACAACTGCAATTGTTGACACGAAAAGCAATTGTTGACATGAAATGAAAGCTTAGTACCAAGACGACAGCGCTCCAAGCCGTGCGTATTCCCGCAGTTCTCAGGTCTCCCTCCAGATTCAGTCTCAGGAACACGATAGAGGAGAAGTAGGCGTGGAGGCCGTCACTGGCGAACAGAGGGATGAAAACGGTCCACCTGTAAAGGATATGGCCTTTGTGATTATGGTATTACTATTATTCAGGGCTTGAAATTCATTTTTGGAAATAGGTGCACTGGTGCACCCAACCTAAATAATTGTGTGCACAAAAAATTTTTAGGTGCACCATATAAGATGAAATAGGTACATAGAATGTCTGACTCAGCAAAAACTAATATGTTCCATTACTGAAGAGAAGTACTGTCAAATTATTTTATTATTTTTCTGACACTGTATAATTTGTATATTAGACCTATGGTAACTCTCTCCATAATTAGCGTTAAACTCCTTGTAAAGCATTAGACCATATACCTGTTAGTCAAGTAAACATACAGATCAATAAATAGGATTTCGCAGAAGTAATCGAACTACATAACAGTGGGGGGTTTATAGGCGCTACCAACTGACCCGGCCGAGGGGTCTAGACCTTTTCGGCCGAGCGATTAGAGCATCTGGTTATGGAGCTCTGGTGCCCAGGAGGTCATGGGTTTCAAACCCCTGCCCGGGACCAGAAGGGTTTTTACTGGCTCCTCCTTGCTTCTTACAGAACTGGTTTGCATCTCCGTTTATAGTGATATATATAGACGTTTTAAGCGCTAAGAGACCAAACACCCCTAGACTTTAAGTATTACACACCAGGTGGTTGATAGAACGCCCTCCAGCTTTAGAGCCAGTAGGATGCTGAACACCAGCAGAGACACCACGTGAAGCCACAGCTCGAAAGCCGACAGTCCGATCCACTGGATTACTTCTTTGAGAGAAAACAACATGGCTGGCTGCCGACGATATGTCTTCTTCTTTCTGACCTCTACGAACCACCACAGTGGCTCAGTAGCTCCGTAAGTGTGATGGTTATGTTGAAAAGGCGATGCAAACGCCTTCGGTTCTCCAGCGAGAAGCTATTTCTTTGCTGCAGTGTTTCATGGATTCAAGGAGCTGTGGTGGTGGTCATACAAACCCGACATCGCCGCTTCCGTAGCTGCCGTATCACCAGAAAATTTTACGATGTTCTTTCCCACGAAAACGGGCTCAAATTGTGCCACGGGCGACTCTGGAACCGGTAGAAGCGACCACAGTCCTTTCTTCTGAAGTTTATGATTAAAAACCTCGTTCTGTAGTCTCCTGGTGTATTTTTCTCCAGCCTGTTTCGGGAAAAAAGGTCGTCGATGTCTCTTCCAAGGTATGGCGGAAGTGATTTGTCGGAGAGAACAAAGGTCAACAGATTATACCATTGAACTGTACAGGTAGACACTTTTCCTAATGCAAATTATTTATATTCATTCTATGTATATTTAATCGATAATATAGAGTCATGATTATCACCTTATTCTAATAAAAACAGTTAAAATAATTTATTAATTTCTGATGGACTAACATCTTTCAACGCTCCCCGTATTAAAATATCATAGCCCCCCTAATTTCGAATGGCAGTTTCCAGTATTTCAGGTCACGACAGGTCACCGAAGCAGTGGCAGTCCAACTCGTGAAAGTGGACAAGAGATAGCGGTAATTTTATTTCATTGTTTCCTGCCCTTAACTAAAGTCAGGTAAATATATAGTACAGACTCATTTTACACCCTGGAGGGATTCCCTCTATACTTGTGTAATAGATAAGTTCCCAAGCTTTAGACATTTGTTAGATGAAACTTGACAAACCATGTAACGTTATCATTAGCTCAATATGTTCGTACAAGAAGCGAGAAGAAGCTGAACCTGTAAATAGTAGAACACATTAGTTTATATAGTATGTAAGTGTCATTGCTGTATTCTTTTCCCTGTTTACCCATGACCTGTACTTAGCTTGTTAGAGCACAAACGTAAAATAATTAGGTCTTTCATTCATTCATTTAAACCTTCTTGATTATAAGTTAACAACAACCACCAGAAATTACAATCTCCTTGGTTATAATACTGTACATTTTTGCGGAATGAAACATGTGCTGATCAAACACATGAAAATGTGCCTTTTTGGCAAATATCACTGTTACCATGGCAACACATGTGTATAATAATGTAATAATTGTGTATGGCCCAGTCTATGTTGTAATGATAATGATATTCCTCCTTCCCTACAACATGTACTAGTACCCACCTGCTAACCATAAGTGCCCTGTATCTCCCAGCAAACAAGAGCAATTATGTGTGCCCTCTAGCAGCCTTGTTAGGTATTACAGGATAGACTCTTACATGTTCCTTAGGACAGAAGGACCAACATTTTCACTGTTCCGTCGGTGAAGGTTAGACATCCAGGTATTGATATCCATCAAAAAAAAAAGTTACTCAAGCAACTGCATTTTGACTGTTTCCAAAATCATATCTAGTTGCTTGAGAAACTGTTTTTTGGCGTACATGTATCTTCATTGATCATTGTTTATTTGTTAATTACACAGTAGCATCATCGTTGCTGTTGACCTCGTCTGTAAGCGACGGACTCCCATCGGTTGACAGTCCTATACGGGGGAAAAAGTCTATAAAGGAAAAAAATATCCCTACCTACTGACCCTAATTTTTTCAGGACTGAAACAAGAAACACATTCAACATTTTTTCCTTGACCCTAGGGCAAAGAGACCAACATTTTCATTGTTTATTTGTTTATTACACAGTACTTATGATCAGCATTGGTGTGGACCTGGTCTGTAAAGTGTATTAGTTAGTGATGGACTCCCGTCGGTTGACGGTCCTGTACGGCAGCCAGACCGGCACAGCCCAGGATGTGGCCGAGCGAGCGGCGCGGGAAGCCAAGAGACGACACTTCTCCACCAAAGTACTCCCCATGGACCAGTATCCTATTGTGAGTGGAACCTCCTACTAGTAGCCTCCTTTATAGCAGACACTTTAAGGGTGCACAGCAGCCTTTCCTGGTTATACATAGATTAATTCAGTTCTATAGAAGAAACTGGCTTCAATCAGAACTGATATAATGCTACATGTATGACCAAAGAGAAAAAACAGTTCAAGACATGCGACTAAGGCCTAGAAAAAAATGTTCTGGTCACCCAGTCGACTCTAGCAAAAACCCCTGACCCCCAGGCCCTTTTTCAGCCGCTGACGATAGACATAAAATTCCTGATCTGACACAGTAGTGCATACCAGTAACGTTACACTGGACCAAATCAGAACTGGATGCAACACTTAAGTTTAAGTAAAAAAAAAAAAAACAACAACAACAAATACCAGTGTACTGATGCGTTAATTATATTAACTGCATTGTTGGATCACATTGGCTAAAAATTTACAACAATGAAATATCTTCTTGATGATTTATACATTATACTAAGTACCTAATACCAGCCCAGAAGAGAACAAGAAATAGCCACGCATTCAAGTACCAGAGTTATCAACCAAGGATTGAGGTGTTCAAGAATTCATTCTTTCCTAGAACTATCGCAGAGTGGAACTCACTGTCACCAAGTACAGTAGGGGCACTGTCAATAGATAGCTTTAAACAATGTCTAGAGCTAGAAGTTCAAGGGTTAGGTGTAACAAGTCGATCGGTGTAATATAGCCAGCTGCCGCCGCGCCGCGTGCCTGCGAAGCTGGTGTGTTACGCCGAAAGGCGGTTATACCGGCTATACAGATACAGATACAGATACAGATGTCACATTATATTTCACCTTACAGGCCTCCCTTATCCATGAGCCAGTGGTGATATTTGTGTGTTCCACTACTGGGCAGGGGGACGAACCAGACAATATGAAGGTAAGCATTACTTTGAGTTTAATGGGTGAAAACCTAAATTTATTTTTTAACACTTTAAAAAAAATCTGTCGCCTTTGGAAGTTTGGAAGACAGTGCCATATATTATGCTGTAGCCTACTGTAGGTGCCATCTGATTTGTAACGGTAACCCTGAAAATTTTTTTCAGTACATAAATAACAATACTGCCAATTTTTGTAGATTAGACTCCTGGCATTTTGTTTCATGAATCAAGACTAGTTATAAATGATGGTTCTAACTTAATCTAAGTGTTTTAAAACATTTTTTCCAGGTATTTTGGAGGTTCCTTCTGAGGAAGAATCTTCCCTCCAACTCCCTGTGTCAGCTCAACTTCGCTGTGCTGGGCCTGGGGGACTCTTCCTATCAAAAGTAAGTCAAAGTAATCTGGAACCAATTTAACTCAGATGAATTCTGAAACAATCTTCCACTGGCTGTGACAGAGAAGATAGACTTTTATAACTTATATACAGGTCCATTGTCCAGTAGCCTGGTATCCAGTCTTACGTGAATGGGGGTGCTAGTATTGGGGTGTCCAGGCAGGTTGTGCCTTCGGGGGCTCTAATAGCTTCCCCCGCCCAGTGCAACAGGCCATCCCGGTAGGAGTGTTACGCTAATAAGAGACAGTATGCTTGGGGATTGGAGGGCTAGTCAATCTTTCGTGAAATACACACCGGGAAGCCTATGTGAGGCGGGCGGGACAGAGCTCTTGCAGCCCCGACCACGATCAGACTTGATACCAGGCTATCTGTTCAGGGAAATTCTAGCCCTTTTCAACAAGTATAGTGAACAGTAGACCATGGCTTAACATCATCATCATGCCATCATATTTAGGACTGTGACCATTTTCAGTAGTGTGCATGTTGATGCTCTGTCTACTGTGGATGTCTCCTTTCCTCCCATAGTATAAAAACTAAGTCCCCATAAAGTAATCAGTTTACATTAGGTTGCAGCCGAATATTGTGTGTGTCTGAAGAAATGTAACATCATGTTGGCTCATTATTATGAAAAACTTAAACTGTTCTCCAACTCAAAATTTGACTCACCAGAAATTTTCAACTGAATCACTCAGTCTTCCTCAGCTATCTGACCCAAATGCTGTGGACCCGTGATTTTTCCCATGAAAATTTCTGGTGAGTCAAATTTGAGTTGGAGAACAGTTTAAGTTTTTCATAATGTAATTTACCAACTCAGATGAACTTTTTGGCTCATTATTGTTGAGACTGAAACATGACTCAAAATGGGGGTCTTGCAGGTTCAACTTTGTGGCCAAAAAGCTCCAGAAGAGACTACAGCAGCTGGGTGGAAACCCCCTCCACACCCTCGGACTGGCAGACGACCAACATGATCTGGGGTAGGTTATTTTCCAATACTATTATACATGTATAATGTTTCGATGCCTCTTCCATGTCAATAAAACAGGCAGGTGCTAACTGCCATGTTGCTGTCCCTATCTGCATTTCAACAAATGTATTAGTTATGTTATGTATGTGCTTTCTTCCTTGTTTTTGAGAAGGTGACAGGTGGTCACCAAAATATCGACTAAATACAACTTGGTTGTGTAAAGAGAGTCTCTTTATTCAGTGACATACCAACCTGATCAAACTATTAACAGATATATTTGTTGCAGACCAGATGCAGTGGTGGACCCGTGGCTGGGTGTACTGTGGAACAAGGTGATGAGTTTGTACCCTCTGCCTCCTGACAAAACTATCATCAGTGAACACATCTTGTGAGTAACTCTTCCTGTTACATGTATATTTGATTGTGTAATATGCAAGTATACAAAATATAAAAGAAATATGCATGCTTACCGAAAATAGAATTGTTCAAACATATTATGACATCCAAGCACTACAATGTAATAAATGAAAAACTATATAAATTTGTCCATACATGTGTCAAAAAGAGAGAAGAGATCCTGTAGACAGATCTTGTAGATACATCCTGTAGATAGATACGTAGCACAGAAATGTAACACCTGTTTCTTCTACACTTGTACCCAAGTTATCTAACTTGGCATTTAGCTCATGTAGAGCGTGAATATACAATAAAGTTCATTGTCATTGTCATTGTCAAATATTAACCTTCAGCCTGCCAAGGCAGTCGTTTGCCAAATTTGTCTTGGCTATTGGGTTAGGCACTAGGGAGATGGTTAAAACTGCAAGCCTTTCTATGTACTGTGGATAATTCTCAGTGACTTTGCTTCTCTAGTGGAGGGACCTAGTCTGTGGCTATAATGCCCAAGGATGCCAGTGCTTAATTTGACTTATACTGAACCTAGATTAATAAAAAAAAGGCTATCATTGACATTGACCATACAGTCAAACCTGTACGAGTGACCACTTATTTGGTGATCCCTTAGAAAAGTTTTGTCCCATTGACAAAGCATTAAGAATTCTGTCTATAGTGACCACCTGTCCACATAGGCCAGATTTTATTAGTCCCCTACGTGTCTTCTAGCCTGGGTACCATCCTGGTTAGTTTACGTCCACGCCCACAGTCGCTGGTTGGTTGGTAGCGACTGTGGGAGCAGATGTAAACTAACCAGGACAGTACCCAGGCTAAGTGTCTTCTTTTACAGTGTTGACTGTCTATAGTATATTTCTTGTATTTCCAGACCTCCTCCCAGGTACAAAGTACAGTTTGTGGATAGAGACCAGCACAGTATCAACGGCCTGCATGTACCTACAGACAAGACTGGGTCTAAACCTTCACAGAATTGTCCGTTTTATGCCAGACTAGTGTCCAATGTATAGTATATTTCTTGTGTTTCCAGACCCCCTCCAAGATACAAAGTGCAGTTTGTAAATGGAGACCAGGACAGCATCAACGGCCTGCATGTACCTACAGACAAGACTGGCTCTAACCCTTCACAGAACAACCCGTTCTGTGCCAGACTAGTGTCCAATGTATAGTATATTTCTTGTTTTCAGGCCTCCTCCCAGGTACAAAGTACAGTTTGTGAATGGAGACCAGGACAGCATCAACGGCCTGCATGTACCTACATACAGTACAGGATCCAACCCTTCACAGAACAGACCGTTCTGTGCGAGACTAGTGTCCAATGTATAGTATATTTCTTGTGTTTCCAGACCTCCTCCCAGGTACAAAGTGCAGTTTGTGGATAGAGACCAGGACAGCATCAACGGCCTGCATGTACCTACAGACAGTACTGGCTCTAACCCTTCACAGAACAGCCCGTTCTGTGCCAGACTAGTGTCCAATGTATAGTATATTTCTTGTGTTTTCAGACCCCCTCCCAGGTACAAAGTACAGTTTGTGGATAGAGACCAGGACAGCATCAATGGCCTGCATGTACCTACAGACAGTACAGGATCCAACCCTTCACAGAATAGTCCGTTTTATGCCAGACTGGTGTCCAATGTATAGTATATTTCTTGTGTTTTCAGGCCTCCTCCCAGGTACAAAGTACAGTTTGTGGATGGAGACCAGGACAGCATCAACGGCCTGCATGTACCTGCAGACAAGACTGGGTCTAAACCTTCACAGAACAACCCGTTCTGTGCCAGACTGGTGTCCAACGACAGAGTCACCGCTCACGACCACTGGCAGGATGTGCGACTGATTAAGCTGGATGTGTCTGGATCTGGCTTAAGGTAATTTTATTTATTTATTTATTGAGTAAAGGCAAGAAGCACAGTTGCTTATATGATGCCTTCTAATAAAAAACATGAGTAAAACACAATGACAAAATACTTACATAATTACAAAATGGGGAAGAGGTATTTTTATGATTCTTATGACACTTTCTGATTCTGAAAAAGTGGATGAGAAAATGGTTACTGTAAAGTTGTATGTTTTGCATGTCTTCTGTTATGGAAGTAGACAGCTAACCTTACCTTACCTTAGACCTTAGATCCTCCCGCAACCTTGTTGCGTAGGTCGACTCCTTGTCTGACTTTTTTTCTCCAAAGGTTTCGGTAGACAGCTAAAAAACTCCAAAATTCTGAAGCCAAGTCTGGATCCTTTACTTGGGTGCAGGTAGACATCACAAATACCTGCACAGTACCAATTTTACCTGCACTAACCTGCATATACAGTTTATTTGAGCCCCAATAAACCATCAAATACCCCCCTCCACAGCCATGCAGCAGGAGATGTAGTGATGATCCAGCCTCCCAACCTGCCAGACGAGGTGCAGACCTTCATCCAACTGCTTAAACTCAACCCTGAGGACAGGATACTACTGCAGCAGAACGACCCAGGTTAGAGGAGATCTTACCCTGTGTTTACACTAGCTCTAACTGCCAGAAGAAGAATGCTGAATGTTGCTAGAAATGTTGAAAAGTTATTTCCATAATTTATCAAGTAGTAGAGTTTGAATTTTCTGTGAGTATTGTTTACCTGGATGTATAACCTTAACCAATGACTTGCAATACTGGTTGTGCTGCAAAAGAATGACCCTAGGTAAGAATGGCCCAATATACATGTACATGCAATTGTAGTGCTGAACAAAAAACCTGAACTTGCCATGGAACTTTTCAGCACAAAACAATATCTGAAAATGCTTGTAAATGTTTGGTGCTTGTTTTGGGGATATTGGAATGTTCTTTTATTCAATAAGTAATGTCTTTTACCTTGCTTATGTTTCAGACTTCTTTTTCAGAGCTTCATTAGTACAATGATGTTTGTTTAAGATTTTAAATGAATGTTACAATTGACAAAATTCAGCCTGGTGCTGCTAAGTCGGTTGAAAATAAACCATTTGATTGATTGATTGATTGATTTGGTTGATTGATTGATTGATCGATCAATTGATTGATTAATTGATTGATCCTGTGTGTCCAGACGTCCCCCTGCCCCCCACCCTCCCCCAGCCCTGCAGCATACAGCACCTGGTGGAACATCACCTGGACATCCATGCTGTGCCCAGGAGGTGGTTCTTCACACTTCTGTCTTACTTCGCTGAAAACGAACTGGAGAAGGAGAAACTGCAGGAATTCAGCACGGCAGAAGGCCAGGTGGGATTCAGATAGAAGAAGAACTTTATTGCGCAACAGATGTAGCGGGTATAACGTATGGCAAAATATACATACATAGTTTGTGGTGTTAACATACACATATGGTGGTGTTGAGAATATCTAACAGTTCTACTAACTGTAATAGGAATCTGATCTGCTTCATAAACAATGTATAACAAAAGAGAGACACTAATTATACTAATCTAACTCTATTAATACAATGTAGTAATAAATTGTGTCAGGAATTAATTACGTTTTCTCGTTTTGTCATTGAATTGTGTACAAATTGGCCTACATAAGTGGAAATGTTGACAGGGCATGATAGTAACATATAGAATATCTCTCGGTGGCATGTCAGGACTCGAACCCAGGACCTCTTGATTCCGAGTCGCGCACGCTGCCATTGCCACACGACCCCACTTGAAACAAACTAAAAAATTTTTGTTACTACTTTAGGAAGAGCTGTATGCTTACTGTAATCGCCCCAGAAGAACAACCCTAGAGGTACTACAGGACTTTCCTCATGTCACCAACACCATCCCTGTAGAGTACCTGTTTGATCTCATCCCACCCGTCCAGCCAAGGGCCTTCTCCATCGCTTCTTCTCTACAGGTAGGTCATGCTGCAGTTCTGATGAAATGTGCTAGGTGGGGCTCCTGTCTGGTCTACCGGTATTTTTAAATTCATTGTGTAAGCCCGAAATATTTTTTGGCATATTTGCACTGGTGCAGGAAACATAGAAAATTACCTGTACAAGACAAATTTCATTTGCACCCAGTACATGGATGGATGTATATTACTAGGTGCAGGCAGACATCAGAAATACCTGCACAGCTCCAATTTTACCCATGCTAACCCAGTATGGTATTTTGAGCCCTCACCAACAAAACTTGAAGTACTGAAATCTTTTTGAATGTCAGATGTGTGATCTAGATGAGATTTAGCTATATTGTCACAAACTCCTGTGTAAACAACTCCCATGCAATTCATCCTCTAGCTGCCAGGTGGAATTGGCTGTATAAAAACTGTAATGTATTGTTTAAAAATTGAATAAACCACTATTATAATTATAAACTATAAGATGCAAGATATTGCTTCTTTCAACACTGAATTGTGGTCTTCATTTCAAACCAGGCGAATCCCCATGAAGTGCACATCCTGATGGCTGTAGTGCAGTACAAAACCAAGCTGGTGACACCTCGCAGGGGGCTCTGTTCAACATGGCTGTCTGCTCTCAACCCACAGAAAGGTACATGGACTTAAAGTACTTTATAAAGATGTTCCTTTTTTTCTTCAAAATACGACAAGGACAATACATGTTGAGTGAACACCAGGCATCTACTCCTGCTGATGCTGTAGTCCACACACCATGAAACACACAATACTGAACTAAACCAGCAGCAAATACAAGTAATACAACATAGTACATGTAACATTACAATTATACTATAGTACAGTAAAGGTGATACTGTATTGAATTTCTTCAAAACTTCAAAATCACAGATAGGGAATGTCATCATGGCTGAAATAAGTGTATATTTGCTTTACAGATGATGTCAGGGTTCCTATGTGGATAAGGAAGGGCACTATCTCCTTCCCAAAGACCCCTGCCACCCCCGTCATCATGGTAGGACCCGGTACAGGGCTGGCACCCTTCAGGGGTTACATACAGGAACGTACCACTCTGGGCATCACAGGTGGGTGTCGAGACATACCTTTTTTTTAAATAGACAAAAACATTGTACATACCAACTTGGAGGGAGAGCAAGCTTACTTCGTTCAAGATCTCGCTCGAACCAATCCAGAAAGTCTCCTCCATAGCACTTGGTCCTCCATGGCCCTTTAATAGATGATTTTGGAATCAAAATTTTCTACATTTGATGTGTGAGATCTTGCTGTAGCCTGCAGGCACCCGTTGCTGTACCCAAGACTGAAGTAGTGAGTGCAAGGAGCCCTGTTACAAAATGGAGGACACCCAGGCTAATCTTGCTACAGCTGTCACTAGAAATATCCCTTCAGTTTTTTGACACTGGATGCCAATGCACTGTAGTAAAATCACTGTAGTTGATGCCAGTGTTGCATTCTTGGCACAGGAAATTTCTTGTTCTTTGGATGTCGGAACAAGGACAAAGACTTCTTCTGTGCAACAGAATGGCAGCCACTAATGGAGAAAGGACTTCTTACTGTGTACACTGCATTTTCCAGGGACCAGGTCAGTTTTTCAGACGTATTTTTTTACCTTCATGTATGGAGGTTTTGGTTTTTGTCTGTTGCTTTTTTGTGTGTCCATTCAGTATTGTGTGTTTGAATACAGTAGTGTCACAGCAAGTTAGGGAGGAAATAACGTGACCATAGACTGAAAGGAACGTCAAAATGGTCCCCTAAAGGCTGGGAAGAAGTGGAATATGAATACAGTAAATTGAGACAGTAGAATATCCACAGAATCAGTGAGGAATTCACAACATTCAATTAAGAAATTCACAACGATTTGCTGTCACTTTGGTGTAACGTGGAATTTGTCATTTTTTACACCCTTTCTTCACTCTTTCAGGAGGAGAAAATCTACGTTCAGCACAGAATAAAAGAGAATGGAGCAGTGATTTGGGACCTTATCCATAACCAAGAAGCGTGGATCTTCGTTGCAGGGTAGGGCAACTTTGATTTTTCATTTTGCAAAATTGTTTCCTTATTCTTTCAGTAAATGAATACTGGTGGAAATTACTTGCTTTCTTGTTTAAAGTTAAAACTTTTGATCCAACACAAAGAAGTTTTCTCACCTAGAGCTTTCAACCAGTCACTCTGGTCTTCCTCAGTAGACTGACCCAGTGAGGCTTGTCATGTGACCTCTTTGAAGTGTGACGTCAACACTGGGTCAAAGGTGTCTGGTAGACCAGAGTGATTGGTAGAAAGCTCTAGGTGAGAAAACTTCATGTTGGACCAAAAGTTTTAACTTTAAACAAGAAAGCAAGTAATTTCAAAAGTTTTAACTTTAAACATGTAACTCCCAACACAGATGTCTCTCTTTACTTACTTTTTCTGCTGTTCTGGTTGCAGGAATGCCAAACAGATGCCTACAGACGTACAGAGTGCCCTGCAGTCAGTACTGATGGAACATGGGAACATGGGGGAGACAGAAGCAGACAGATACATCCACAACCTGGAGCACAGGCGGCGATACCAGGTGGAGGCATGGTCATAACCCCACCACAACCACACAGTTTGGCTCAAATGAGCTAAATGAAATTTTTTATTTTAGAGAAACTGTTACAATGCAATACATATGGGACACAGACAGCTGTTGCTGGTGTTGTGTATCACAATCTGGAGCACAGGCGGCGCTACCAGGTGCAGGCTTGGTCATAACCCCACCACAACCGCACAAACCCACCGGAACTGTTTTGTAGTAAATGTTGTACATTTTGTACTTGATACCTTGTACTTAGCAGGGAAAGAATGTTATTTTATTGTGTAGTACTAGTAGTTATATCATTTCAACTCAGCACGTATTAACATGGACCCTCTATGGCCGACCAACTCCCCTAGGCAGTTACATTCTTTTTAGGCCAATTTCTGCTATTTATTGAGCCTGAAAAGGAGTCTGGTGGAGCACCAAAGACAGGTGTGTGTGGATGGTGTTCAGCACCACGGACAGGTCTCTGTGTGTGGATGGTGTTCCACACTAATGAAGTCGTGTTTCCCTATACATGGATGGTGTTCAGCACCAAGGACAGGCATTTACCTGTGTTTGGATGGTGTTCAGTGCCAATGAAGTTGTGTTTGCCTGTATAGGGATGGCATTCAGCACCAAGGACAGATGTCTTTTTTTGCCCGTGTGGATGGTGTTCAGCATCAAGGACAGGTGTGTTTGAGTGAATAACACCATGAGGAACAGAAAATCAAGAAAGGTGGAGAAAACTGGTTGTGGGATCATCTGTGGTGCCCCAATGGTCAAATAACTAAAGTACTCATAAGAAATTCAAACTCCACTACTGGATAAATTACTTACGTAATTTAGAGATTGAATTACCTATGAGTATTGTTTAGCTGGATGTCTAATCTTCATCAACGTAACTAGACTGAAGGATAGATGAGATGACAGAACACAAAATCAAGATCAATACAAGGCAATACCATGGATACAATTTTATTAGACGTTATATCATATGTAACAATGCTACAGAAATTTTTACATGCAGATTGAATACGTCACATACAGAGTTGTGCTTAATTGGCAACAATAAAGGCTGAGCAGTTCCTGGTGTGTGGATATGTTCGTAGAGATTGGAAAGTATTGCATCTGTTATTAGATACAAAGGCACTGGATTACACTTATGTTGAGTTCAGTTGCATTAGGACAGCAAGAAAACTGCTGGAATGCCCTTGGTGGTTAACAGTTTTAGTGTTACGGCACTACATATTGAAACGGCTCAATTGTAGCAATATCTCAGAGACAAGTGTAAGACATTTTGTTACTTGTAGCATTTAGATATTTCCCTTTTTTCGCATTGTAGATATTGACCATATCGCTACAACTTAGTACAAGTATTAAATAAAGTTCTGTAGTCTTAAACTTAAGTACAATACTTAGTCTAATTATAATAAGTAAAGGTAAATTTACTTGGTCAACATTTAAGTTATAGCAACCCTAAAATATGGTTATACTCTTGTTTTATATATTTTTGGCAGCAGACAATATTATACAGTTTCAACAGCGGAAGTATATCAGTTATTACAATATTACAATAAAGGTGTTCAACAAATGACCCACAGTTCACAATCTCATCCAACTTTTGAGAACTCTCAAAAATCCTAATTTCCGTAAATAATTTCATCAGGTTGGAAGAGATACTTAAGGTATAGATTTTTCTTCATACACAACCAGTAAGGTTGCAGAACTCCAGTCAGAAGCTCTGAGGAAGGTGTCTGATAGACATCGAAATGTAAGCAGGTCAGAACCTTACTGGTTGTGTATGAAGAAAATTCTATACCCTCTCAAAAATCCTGCTTTTGACCAAACTTCATGGTTGCCCTTTCGACTATACACAGAGCTCTACTGTCACCCTTCAAAGGTGTTAGAATGCCATTGCCTTGTTTGCCTCTTTTTCACTGATAATAGATAAACCTTTGTCTCAAAAATATAGACATAACTAAATCACAAAAGTAAGGCTGTCGCCACATATCTATACTATAGATAAATTCTTGATTGGTGGTTTGAAAAGCGATGTATTCTGGGTTACAGTAAAAGTATGAACTATAACTTATTTCCACATACAAAATGAGTCAAGACATGATAGATCCACTACCCATAGTGCCCCAGGTCTCCCAGCATGCAATGGGGTCAGTGTTAATAAGGTCTATTCAATGTCCAGGTCAAAACTGTTAAAATGTGTTGAAAAAGCAAAACAGATAAGATATTCCTGCTATGTAGGTAGTTTTGAGGTTTGGTTGGGGATGACAACTGACTGTGCATATATCTTTTCTGATTCTTCCACCATGCAATTGTTCAGCGGAAAGATCTACATGTATGTCTATGGGGAAAGTAGCTACATTGTAGCTAACTCATGTTTGACAAAAAACAGTCTGCCACACTTTTGCCTACGGACACCCCAGTGGCTTTAAACAATGTAAAAGTGCATGTATCGATAACTTTGGTTCACTATATTGGCACCATTTCAATGGGATAGTCTCCCAACTTCCCAAGCATAATAAAAGTTCCTCTAGTAAGTAATACCCTGTACATCTATGCACTGTAGGAAAGAACAGCTACCACATGAGACTTAGCTAAACTTCACTTACTGTTAATTGGTCTATCATAACTGATAAAGCTTAGAGACAGAGTAAGACAATCTGTCGCATTTAGCTATTTCCCATTTCTTATTGGCTGAAGCCTCAAGTATTAAGAACATTATTGTACATAAGTAAGACTCTAAACATAACCTTATAAGCTTACGTGTGAATGAATGTGGCGTGCAACAGAAAAGGGCACACATTTGTACAATGACTGCAACAGCTATACACACAGTACAGTGAGATGCTACATTTCTTGCAGAGTTAGCAAAAATGGCACCTGTATTCTGTAACATTTCTCTTCTTTCTTTCTTGTACATCAAATGGTAGAGATAACCTGAACCTTACGCAAGGATCAAACAAGACATCGTACAAAATGATCCACACTGTAGAGCACTGTCCTTCCCTTATCAGCTGTTGTGAGCACATCGGCAGAACGTACTGCACCTGCGCAAAACCCACAACGTATTGTGCACAGCACTTTGGCAGAACATCTCATATAAGGTCACATTCGCCCATATAGGGTTAACATCCGTCTGTAGTTTCCAAATGTTGTGTTGGAAAAACTATTTTCTGCAACAGGCAAAATTCTGATGCAACATTTGACGAAACATCCAACGGAAACCGAGAAAAATGATGGTTTCGCGCAGGTGCAGTACATTCTGCCGGTACATTGTGCAGTATGTAATGTAGGGAGCTGGTGAGTAGTGCTGCATACCGGTTCACTGGACTTGGATCCGGACTTGTAAGAATGTTTAGGTTCAAGTCCAAAAAAACCTAAAAGTCAAGAACCGAGTCCAGACTTATTACCATAAAAGACCATTTCACATAACCCTTTTCTTTCCAAACCACCTAATACCTTCCGTAGATTGCAAAATATTTGCTGCAAAATGAAGAAAACATTGCCATCGGGCATCGTCAAGTACCGGCCTTCATGTTGTGTGGCCAAAGTTTCACCCAGACAACATTGCAAGGTTGCCAACATGCAATTTGTTCATGTCATGGGTTTAGGTCCGGACTTACAAGTCCGGAACTGAACCTAAACCTCTGGACTTGAATCCGGACCTGAACCTAAATGTGGGTTTAGGTATGCAGCACTACTGGTGATACTCAGTGCAGTGGGATCTCCATGCCCTCAGAGTCAGAGCGGTTTCTCCCATTGTGTCTCTTCCACCCCCCGTTCATCAGGTCTTGGATGTGCTGCACAATCAGGTTTATGGCAACTGCAGGAAAAGAAAACAGCTTTATGTGCTTTATTTTCTCCATTAGCAACCATACATTTTGTACAAGTACAAACAGACAAGTATGTAGCTAGTCTTCCAGGACTTAGACATACATCATACAAACTACATGTGCCCCTATCAACTCCTGCCTGAACTTACTCTTAGCTTTGAACCTCTTGCATACTGAAGTAGCCATATGGCTAACTACTGTCTATTATTACTAGGTACAGAAATTTGCAGTACTGCATCTATGTCCATATAGACAGTTTCTTAGTAAAAAAGTAATAGAGTAACTAGGACTCTTGTTTACCTTTGTTTTCTACTCCTCTTGGAATGATGACATCTGCATACTTTTTTGTCTGGGGGAAAAACGAAAGAAAATTGAATGTGTTACCTTGTATCACAGCTACCTTAAGGAATACACAGTCTTTCCTCAAGAGATGATACAAAAGTTGACATGACTCAGGGTTTTTTCTAAACAGGGGAATAAGGGAGCTGCTACCACATGTAACCAGCCAGCTCCCTCATATCAATTTTCCAATTGAACCTTAGTGGGTACTTACACACCATTTAGTCTGTCTCAAAATGATCTTTTCCAAGTAAAGATGTAAAAACAATGCAACAATGCATTCTAGCATTACAAACTGGGTTACTCTCATTGAAAAATCCCCTCTCGGTCACTTCACTCCCTCGCCACGCTTGCAATATGCTCCCTGATGCTATTTTTTTCTAGAAAAACCCCTGTGACTTACAGGGAGACAGAATTCCTCGAACGCTGGTTTGACGAAGGTTGTGTACTGGACCAGCACATTCTCCAAGTCTCTCCCTCGCTCATTGATGTCCCTCAAAACTGGAAAAAAAAAATAAGAGATTTCAGACTTCTAGAAAGTATTTCGGGTTTTCGTGACTTTCAATGATGTGATGTTCAGAGGATTTCATTGACAGGTGCACAAAGTGCCACAAATTCCCCTCACAGGGTTTGAAGTTCATTTTTGGAAATGGGTGCACAAAACATTTTTGGTCGCACCCTATGTAACAAAACCTAATTACATGATATCTTAATTAAACAAGTTCTACAACAAAGATTTTATTATTTTTCTGACAGTTAGATGCCAAGAATATCCTGTATTTTTTTTTTTCTTTTTTTTTTTTTTTTTTTCAACCTTTATTTAACCTTGA
>NW_017804353.1:145563-160167 GCF_001625305.1 Branchiostoma belcheri
CGTAGCAGTACAACTCTTCGGCCTAAGTCCGTTTTCAAGAGGTCAAGGGGAGGCAGGTCAGGGGTCTTTGCATATTCTTCTTCAGTTCAGTTACAATTCGGCGTATAATTACAATATAAATATATACACAGTAACGTTATACAATAACCAAACACTATCTCTGTTCGTATAACTCATCAGTTTCAAACATCCAAAATTCACTTCACAAATTTAGTCATTCTAATTTCTAACTTGTGACTTGACGCAGCCGGTTTTTAAACGCTGCAACTGACGAAGCCGTTCTTAACTCAGTTGACAAGTTATTCCACAGTACCGATCCTGAGTAGGAAATTGATCTTCTGTACACTTCCCGACGAACCCTTGGCACATACAAAAGGTCAGATACACTTTGCCGCGTGGTTCTTACTGCCCTATCACTACAGTATGTAAACAGTTCTCTCATGTAGGCTGGCAAACAGTTATTAAGGCTTTTATAAGTTAGCAGGGATTTCTGGTCTCTGTGTATGGATTTGATGTCCTTCCATCCCAGTCGAGTCCGTACTTCAGCCGACGGCGTTCTGTGCGGGGCTCCCAGCAGCAGCCTCCCAGCCCTGTTCTGCATCCGTTGAAGTTTCTGTAGCTCTTGCAATGGTGCAGTGTCCCAAACAGTACTTGTGTAGGTTACATATGGTAGAAAAATACTGTTGTACAAAGTACGTAGTGCTAATGTGGATATGAAGGGACTGACGTGCTTCATGATACTTAGGGATCGTCTTAGCTTACCCAGTACGTGTTTAACATGCCCTTTCCAGTTCAGATTATTGTCAATGTATATACCTAAGTACTTATATATGTTACACATGGTTACAGGTTGAGCATTAATAACCAAGCTGGGGTTGTTACTGTTTTTCAGTCTTTTGTCTGTACCCAGCAACATGCACTTACATTTACCTCCATTCACAGACAGAGAGTTCACAGCAAACCATTGAGACAGCCTTTCGAGATCTTCTTGTAGGACAGTCTCAATGGTATCAACATCCTTGCTGCTGACATATGTATACTATTGTACATTTAATACAAGTACCGTATGTACAAAAATATGTACAAAAATATTTGGATACACCAGTGAAACCACATAACAAATTGGGTGCACTAAGGTGCACATGCAGTATTTCAAGCCCCCCTCCCCTCACCTCTTCTGGAGAGTCTTGTGTCTGCATCTGTGTCCACGAACAGCTTCATGTTGAACAGGTCGCGGATGTTTCTGTAGTAGAACACCAGGATGCCTTCAAACAACACCACGTCTGCAGGGTAGATCGTGGTGAACTCTCCCTCTCTCCTGGAGTGGAGGAAAACAGGTTTGTATCAACAGTTTCATAAGTAAAAAGTGGTATATCAATATACTATAGTTGGTTCGTAGGCCCACATTCCTTAGCCTGGTTACCAAACCTATTATAGCTCCCGAGTCCTACATCCTTTTTGCAAATTTACTATAATAGGTTTGGTAACCAGGCTACACTTTCCTTACATCAACCGTGTGCTGAGTGAAACCCTAAACTTAAACCAAACACAAGAGATTCGAATGTTACAATACAATTGATTTAGGGACTTTTTTTTAGGTGGAGGACACAATGTTTTCTCAACTTCTGGCCCATTTTGTGTTGAAATGTATAATTTCTCATTTCTCTATAATTATAAATTATAACACAATGTATTCTGCTTCACCCTCTGTCCGAGCCCACCCACGGGTGATGTATAGAAAAAATGTGTTCTATATTCATGTAAAATGAGGTATGTTACGAAGTAGCATTGCTCACCTGGCATGTGTGACAAAGTCGTAGACTGGGATGTGAACGGTCTGCCCTGCTATGATGTTTCTCAGGGTCTCTTCAATCAAGGTGTTGTCGAAGGCATCTAGATTGGAGAAAAACAGCAACAGTTGTTATGATAATACATGTATATTATGTTCTATATGAAAAGATATCAACTGATGTTGCTGTTGGAGGGAGGGTCACTAATCAGCTAATCATGTTGCACCATAGGGTCAGGAAGCAACGTGATTGGTTAAAGGGAGGGTCACCAGCCAATTACGGAGCAGTATACAGTCAAGAGGCCCAAATATTGTTGTATGCTTACATATGCAAATACATTTGTATATTAAATGCACTAGTATACTTCACATCCTAGACTGCCAGAAAAATACTAAATCTTTGTTGTACATCAGTACATGTAAGTTAGAATTTGGGTTGAATGGAATTTTTGCAAGATCCAAAACTTTGATTGATATCAATATGCATTTCACTTTCTTTGTTTTGTATGGTGCACCCAAAAACATTTTCTGTGCATCCAATTTAATAGCTTGAGTGCACCAGCACACCTATTCCCAAAAATGACCCCTGATAACCAACTCCCCACCTGGATGGTCGAAGTTGAACTGCCCCTTGAAGGCCTTGGCCTTCTCCTCGGGGGTTAAGACTTTGTAGAAGGAGTCTTGGCTGAGGATGGCAACCTGCCGCTGCTTACAGTCCACCTCGTGCTGGCCCAGCAGCTCCATGATTCTCCCACATACTGACGACTGGGGGTACAAGAGAGAGGGTATCATCATGATGACATCATCATAGTTAACCCCCCTTTAGGGGAAAAAGTAGGGGAGGGTTGAGGTCTGGGCTACCAAGGGCTGGCAGGGCTTCAGCCTGGCTCAAAAACCTTAACAGTGGGAGCAAGGTAGGCAGGCCTTTATTCTTGCTAATGAATTCATCCAGTTTTATTAACAAGGTCTATGACCTGCTGTAACGTTAGTAGTTTTGTGGTCTTGCAGAAATGTTTCCAAAACTTCATCAATTCTCTTTTAGAATCAGAATATTATGACTTGCTTGAACACAGATATAATGGCATTACGATTTTATTGGCGAGCGTTTCATGTTACCTTGTGGTAAACAATCTTGTAAAAGTTTTTAAGGGATGGGCATACATTTGTGAAGAAACATGCAGTCAGCAACTCTAAAAACATTAATTTTTACATAATGATTTTATAAATTAAATTGCACGTAACCCACATTTCTTACAGTGCCATCACAGTATTTTATGGTGTGTCATGCATATTTCCTAGTCATGTCATATTTACCCAGATGATGTAACTGGCATGGGGATACTGTAACACTACCAAGGACCACCCTTGCAACTTTAAACCAGCTGTGCGCACTTTTAAACCTATCACGTTACAAGATTTCATAAAGCGTGCCTGGGAATATTTGCTGTAGTTGCGTAAAGCGTTGCCACGCGGGTTGGACTCTGGTCAAGTGCATCGCGTCTCTTCCGGGTGCTAGCCGTTACACGTGTCAGCGGCAAGTTACGAAAAAACATTCGCATTAATTTTTACCCGCCAAAACAAAGCCATTTTTTGTCGCCGTGTGTGCCACATGGCGCCTCCTAAGTAAACACGGCCGTTTACTCTATAAAAATTCCACCTGCCGCCACGAAACTTTCAGGAAGGCTTCTACACCCCTTTACCTTGCCAGATGCAGTGCCGCCAGCCACGCCGATTATGAAGGGCTTGCGGTGGAGACCGTTTTTCACGCCGTTCCTCGCGCTCACACCATTGCAGCCCGCCATCTTGTCCAAGATGTGGGACGGGCCTAAAGCCTGACGTATGCCGTCCTCTGATTGGTCAGATTTGATGCGGCGATGATCAATACTGCGTTGTGATTGGTCGAAATACCGCTTTCTGTAAAAGCTGTCATACGTTTCAAACAGGAAGTGCCAAAATTTCGTGCTCTCAAAAAACTTTATAACAGTTACTTTTACCACAATAATATTGACATGTTATGTAAAAATGCTTTGTATGATTTGTATAAGTATTAATATAAAGACAATATATATGTTTATGAGTATATTTTTGTAAGAAAAGTGAATTCAAAACTGGCGTCTATAAAACGTATATAAGACAGCCCAATTCGACTGGACAGTTCTTGCATAGCCGGCATTTCTGATCGAAGCTGTATCTACAAAACGTCGACAAAAATGCTTGCGGATACGCTTTTAATCGTTTTCATATCCATATGTACAGCCTTGTTAGCTGAAGGTAAGAGAGAGAGGTGATCCTATAGTGAATTAAGTCTTTCCTAAGATGACAAAATATTATATATTTCACAAACACATGCTTATATATTTGTCCATGGGAGGGGGGCGTATGGATCTTTATCAAAGTTTATGGTATAAAATAATAATATAAATGTAGTTGAAAAGACCTGATAACTTCAGGGGTGTGATATTACATGGAACACACAGATGATACAACGTAAGATTAGTTCAGTAGTTTGCTTTGAAACGACAAGATGAAGAAATAATCAATTGAGAATGTAAAATGAAAATGATTTTTTTTTTTCACGTTAGATTTTGTTATCCAATCCTCATTCAAATTCCAGGCATCACGTGGCTGCTGGTGTACAGAACAGAGAAGTACCAGAAACTCAAATCTGAAGTGGAAAAACAGAGCAAGAAATGTAAGCCTTGCAAGGTTACAAGTTTGCACTTTTTCCCATTTTATTAAAATTGCCATCATTATGAAGAATATTGATTGTATAATAATTTAATCTGATCTTTCCTTTTTTTCCAGTGGAAAAGAGAAAGGAAGCCATAGGTGAAGCAATTGACAAAACACAAAAGCGGAAACTAGGTATAAAATCTTGTAATTTTTTTGTCTTTATTGGCACATGTACATGTGTATGGTCTTTGTGTGTGTTTTTTACCTTCGCCAAGAAGGTTATGTTTTCAGTAGCGTTTGTCTGTGGGTGTGTGGGTGTGTTTGTGTGTGTGTGGTTTAGCAAGATAACTCGAGAAGCAGTGGATGGATTGGAATGAAACTTGGTAGGTGGGTATGACTTCATGAGACCTAGAAATGATTAGATTTTGGGCCCCCTGGCGGCTTTCCTAGGTACTGCAGCTGAACTTCCGGTTTTGATATCTCATGTTCTGTACATGCTAGGGTCACGAATTTTGGTTGGTAGATAGCTCTTAAGGTAGGGAAGAAGTGACATGAGTTTGGGTCCCCTAGCGCCTTGTTCTAGAACTGCAGGAGCATTTGTTGAAAAAAAATTGAAGGACGATAACTCAAGAACCGGTTGACGTATTGTCGTGATTTTTGGTATGTAGGTAGTTGAAGTAATGCTTGACATAATCAGATGGCAATTATGCAAATCAAGAGCTAATTTGCATAATTAATGAGGAAATTCTATAAATCTGATTTGTTCGATAATAGAACTATGAAACAGTTGTGACATCTACTTGAGAACGAGAAAAACATCTGAGGATATAGATTATGTAAATGAGGACCTAATTTGAATAATTAATGGCAAATTCTTATAATTCCATAGTTGTAACTGCTGCACCCCGAATTTCATACTTGCCACATTTGGAAGTTAAGTGAAGGTGAACATCAATAAACATAATTTATTCAAATCATGACCTCATTTGCATAATTTATGAGGAAGTGCTATAATTAATAGCCTTTTTGTTATGATAAGGCTGTCATTGGATGGAGAATATGATCAACTGATATAATCCATGCAAATGAGGCTCTTATTTACAAAATCAATGATTAAAATTGTATAATTCGTCACCCGCAAGGGTTAACATTTTTTGGCGAAGGTATGAGATCGTGGAACTCTTGTTTAAAGCTGTGAACCCATACCATGTTAGTGATGATATAATGATGTTTTTTTTTCATTCCAGAAAAACAGGAAGAAAAGTTGAAGAACAACAACAGAGACTTGTCCCTGGTAGGTCAAACTACATTATTGTCGTAGGTTTTGAAATGTAGAAAAGACACATGATGTCCTTCGCTGTGAAAATGATCCTACTACTGCACTGCTTGTAATGTAGACAGAAGTTTGTGATGGATACAGGAGTTTTCTTTTACACAACCTTGCTGACGTTTCTGTGTCTATCAGACACCTTCCTCAGAGCTTCTAACTTGAGTTCTGCTTCTGGCCGTTATATGTAGCCAATGTGGCGCTTTTGCGGTGAGAACACATCAGCAATGTAAACTCTCTTGGTTGTATAAGAGAAACTCCTGTATCCTACTCTTTACCAACCTGATGAAACTATTTTTGGAAGGAGTTTGTGATATTTATTGAAATGTTGTTTCCCCACAGGTAAAGATGAAGTCCATGTTTGCCATTGGGTTTTGCTTCACTGCCCTCATGAGCATGTTCAACTCCATGTAAGTCATTTCTTCTTTTTCATAGGAAATAATTTAATTGAAACTCTACTACTGGACAAATTATGGAGATAATTTCTGGACGTTTTGAATGACATCCAGTCACCACTCTTCTTCAGCATCACTAATGAGCTAACAGAACTCGTTAACATATATATATGAGTAACTGGAAAAAAACGGTTGAACATGAATTTCACATTCAGTATGAGTATAAAAATGCATGTTAGGGCCAATGCCACAACAGTTTGCGGCATTGTGTTTTGAATGACTGATTCTGATTCAAGTGATTGGTTGTTGCAGATTTGTTGTGAATCTCTGATTGGTTGTTGCAGATTTGTTTTGAATCTCTGATTGGTTGTTTCAGATTTGATGGGCGTGTGGTTGCCAAGCTGCCGTTCCTGCCCTTCTCCCTGCTGCAGGGCCTGTCTCATCGGAACCTGATGGGGGAGGACTACACGGACTGTTCCTTCATCTTCCTCTACATCCTCTGTACCATGTCCATCAGACAGGTGAGCCTACATCCTCTGTACCATGTCCATCAGACAGGTAGGACCACATCCTCTGTACCATGTCCATCAGACAGGTGAGTCTACATCCTCTGTACCATGTCCATCAGACAGGTAAACCTACATCCTCTGTACCATGTCCATCAGACAGGTAGGCACACATCCTCTGTACCATGTCCATCAGACAGGTAGGACCACATGTTGATAGCCTGGGTGCCATCCTCTGTAGTTATCACCGGCTCCCTACTCCCAACAGTAGTGAGTCAGCGATAACTACACAGGATGGCATACAGGCTATCATGTCCAGTACAGAGTCATTTTCTTTCTGCTCCTTTATCTTCCTCTACATCCTCTGTACCATGTCCATCAGACAGGTGGGTCCACATGTCCATTCAGGGCTGGAAATACTGGGTGCATGTGCACTGGACTTAGCCTGCATAGCAGGCTTATAGAACTGGGGGTTTTGGTGGTCTTCGGCTGTTTTCTGATTAGCCCAGTTCAAAAAACGAGGGTAATTCAACCAGGCCGGCTATGTTGTCTATATGCAATCAGAAAATAGCACATAAAAGACCATGAACACCCCCCCAACCCCCAGTTTTTGGCATGCTATGGTGGACTGGAGGTAATGCAGGGTTATGACAAGGGGCTTCTAAGTTCTAACTAGCTTCCTGAGGGTTAAAGAATAGCCAGACATTCAAGTCTTCAAGAAGAAGCTAAACTGAAGGAAAATGAAAAAAATTTGTATAATATTTATAACACGCCTCTCTTTTTCTCCTCAGAACATCCAGAAGATGCTGGGATTCGCTCCCTCAAGAGCGGCCAATAAGCAAGCAGGAGGGTTCCTGGGCCCCCCTCCCCAACCTCCCAAGTAGAGTCGTCCAGAGCTCTAGCCAGCTCGAAACTTTTTTCTGTCATCCCAGGTTCATGCTTGGACCCGGGGGGAAGGTACTCGCAACCTAGGGGGGACTGGGGGTTAAATTCGGATTTTTCAGATTCAGATTTTATTGAATATCGACGGGCATGTCACATCAGTGCATGAAATATGTTGAATATTTACAACTTGTACTCAATTATTACAATAGATAGCATAAAATGTCACATGCATCTGCATAATTAGCGATAAAATACATCATAAAAGCTTTGCTGGAAAAATAGTAGAAATTGGCCAAAATAAAGGAAATAGTATACCTGGGGAGTTGGTCAACCAGAGAGGGTACATTTTGTGACCCACGGATGCGGAAAAATGTACTCTCTAGCGGACCAACTCCCCCGGAATGTTATCTCTCTATTTGGCCAATTTCTACTCTTTCCAGCCGCCTCCCGAAGCCTGGTAGAGGCTACCAACATATAGCATATCGAAACAACTGCAGAAAAGCAGACACATTGAGAGCAATACCTGCTTACATGGAGGTGGAAACCTTACCAGGAACACTTCATCAAATGAATTTAAGTTTGGTTTCATTTAAAAATGACTTTGCAACAACAAGCTGGGAATTCATTCATTTAGTGAAACTCTAACTGTGAAATGTACAAAATGTTATTTTCACTCATTTTCACAGTAAACTTGTATCACATGTATTTGTATTATTAAAATGAGATTATGTTACATATGTTTGTAGCCTTGTCCTGCAGAGCACAACAATTGTTGTTTTGCACATACAGTACCAATTATATAGCACCCTGTATAGGTACGATTTGGGGATATTTCTCATGCAGCGCATCACACCGCAGTGAAACACAACGAATGCGGAAGTAACTATGCCACTGCAGAGCAAAAAAATTGGGGTGGGGGTCTATGACCTAATTAAGTGAAATTATTGAAAAATATTGTGCCAGGAATGTCAGCAGGACAAGGGTTAATGATTTCACCTTCTCTTGTGATTGACTTGTGATAGCAAATAACCACATAGTGTTACAACATCATTTGTTCTTATTATATATATAAAATTTTGAATAAAAATGTTTACCGAAAGATGTGGGTATAGCAAACATGTTGAATTTCTAATTGGCTTTTTTCCAGTTGGGTAACAAAATATAAGAGCTAGGATGCAGGTACCAAGATAGTTAACAAGAATATATAAAATGGTGCATTAATTATATACTGTAGCATTGCATACTGGTTTGTCATCTGTGAATCTTAAAAATTACCGAGATTCATGAGTTCTGAGTACTTTTGAAGTACATGCATGTACATGTAGCTATTTATTACATTTTAGTGGATGAGTGCACATTTCCATATGCAATCAAATAAAATTCTTAAGGAGTGCATTTTTAAAGTGGTCTTGTTTCTTATGACATTGTGTGTGACTCTTTGGGTTATTCCAGCATTCATATATATGTAACTTATATAATGTTAACGTTAGTTCTTTCAAGATGGAAGGATACACAGAGAAAACATTACTCAAGCAACTGGATATGATTTTGGAAATGGTCAGACACACCCACTACCTTTCGACAGTGACACTGGAGAGTTGTCCAAAAAGATATAAGTAAGAACTATTGATTGATATGCAAATAAGCGAAGACAAGTTTTTTTGAAAGTCCAAAAGGAAACAAAAGTTAGACAGGACAAAGATGAAAGAAATTAGTCAAGTCGCTGTTTCAGAACAGAAGCTTAAGTGTTTTCTGTTCTACAAAAATGTACTGGCCCTGTACATTTTAGGAGGAGTGGCTTCCTAGTTTCAGTTTATTGAGATACCCTTTAGCCCATTATGGGCTATTCTTCCAGGGTTCCAATACAAATACATGTAACATCACAATTACAGACACAATCCTACATATTTACACTTAACTTACAGCATAAATCATATAAAAACAGAGGAGTTACACGTCGCATAAAAAACCTTAACTGTTTACATGGCAATCGTTAAAAAACATGAATTCTACCTTGAAGATAACTGTCTGACTTTCATGCTTCCTAGAATATCAAGCTTTGGAAATTTAACACTCCCTTTGATGCGCTTCAGGCAATTAAGATGTAATGTCTTGTTTTACAACCAATTTACAACTTTACCTAACAGAAACTAACTACTGTTATTTTATTTTAATTTGATTGTAACAATACAATACACTGGCCACCCAGGCAGCATAGCTGATTTCGGGTGCCAAACAATACAAATATTAAACATACACAATATAACATACTAATACAGTAAAGTAACAAGTAAAGATTAAGCTAAAATCAATCAGTTAACAATATAAAAATACAACAGACTTAAGTACCAAGCATAATAAAGTACTCAATCAAGATAATAATAGCAAATTACTGTTTTCTAAAAGCATTGAAAGAGTAACTTGACACTTATTGCGGAACTACTGTTAAAGGTAATGTGTACGTTGTGTGGTGGATCGAGATTTCTGTTCGAACTAATTATAACGCAGGCGAGAAGAACAACATGTATAATACTGGTTTATTTCTTTCATACTATACGGTACAGAGTAGCAGGGTCCCCGTAGGGCCCTGAATTGATCTGCCGCATTACACAAATTGTTAAAAACGGTTGGCACAAATATTAAAAGCGATTATTAAAGACAGTTAAAAACAGCAATTATTAAAAGTATTTACAATAGGTGGCGATCATAGTCAAGCGGTTAAATGTAATCAGATGAATCATATTATAACATACAAAGTTACAAAGTCTAGACATGACTGGCAAAGCTAAAAGGTGAAGACCTCCTCGGCGTACGTGCAAAAGGACACCTGCTCCGCAAGGCTTATCCGATATTACTCTGATTACTTCTAAAAGCATTGAAAGAAAAACTTGACACTGATTGCGGAAGAAAGCGCTCAATGTACCATGTACCACCTGTTAGACACCGAATAGCATGCAACACATCCGCTCAGGGATTATAATATAAGCTTTTACAGCATCTAGCTGAGTGCCTACGTGCGTATGTTTTGTTTTATTCTATTTGACAGTGTGAGGTACTCTATAGCACAAAACAGTTACTCAAGCAACCATCGTAGACTGGCACAACAATGTTATTAAAAGGATTGTCAAAATGTGACATGGGGGGGGGTCTTCCTCATGTATTTACTATTGACAAGGGGGGTAAAGTGACAGGGGGGATTCTGTCTCAGGTATTTACTACTGACAAGGTTCTTTCAGGTTTTTACCTCAGGCATTGACGGTCCCGCCTGTTGCTGACCAACACGGTTGGAGACAGTCAACAGGGAAGGGGCCTTTTTAAGGTTTGTTAATTTTACGGTTTTCACAACAGCCGGGTTGGGAGCCAGAGGGGCAGGGACAATATGGCGTCTGCAGTGGACCATGGATTTAAACCCCTGCCGAAACTCCTTCAGGGTCCAGGTGTAAATGATGGGGTTGACGGCAGAGTTCCAGTAGTAAAGCGCGACGCAGGCGAAGGTAACAGCTTTCGGCAGTAAGGTGGCGTAAGGGTCAACGTAGAAAGACACGACAATGGCAGGAGTGGTCAGAGCGAAGAAGGTGAAGTAGATGTAGAACATGTGCTTCGTGCGTTTGACGGCCTGTAGGGACACTTGTTGCGGGCTGTGGCCGAGGTGCTGGCCGACGGCCACGGCGCTCTTTCGCACGTGCAGGTAGATTCGGGCGTAGAACGCAAAGATGGCGAACGCAGCGGCCCAGTGCGTGGACATGAGGACGTGTTTTAAGAACAACACACCTTTGGGATCATCGGACGATAACTGACATACATGTACATGCGCGTCCCACCCCAAGGTACCATATTTGCCTGCGATAGCGGGAAACATGATCAGAATACCGGTTACCCACGCCCCAACCACCCAGAGAAAGGCCTTGACGGGACTGAACAGACGCTTGTAAGTCGCCAGTGAGAGCACAACGTGCACATAGCGGTTAAAGGCAATGAGAGCACAGGACAACAGTGACTGAGTGATACTGAACATGCTCAGGAAACCTATGAAGGCACAGCAGGCTTTCCCGCAGTTAGGCTGACCGCTCAGGGTAGACCAGAGGGACAGAGGGATGATGGCGGCAGAAGAGACCAGGTCCCAGACGCTGGTGTTCAGGATGAAGGTGTTAGCAGCAGAGCGAACCTGGGACAGAAATAACCTGTTAGTTCAACTGTTGAATGGTTTATTTACATCCTCATTATCATTACAGACGGCTGAAGTAAAATACAACTTACAGCAAGAAAGGTAACATTTGCAAAGCAAATGCATAATGTTTACATTCGGATATGGTTGATTTTATCTTTTCTAGCGGTCTAATGTATTGATTTGGATTAGTCGTAAAGATATAGCCGTACCTAGGGTATGAAATTTTCTTCTAACACAACCAGTAAGGTTCTCACCTGCTTACGTTTCGATGTCTATCAGACTCAGAGCTTCTGACTGGAGTTCTGCAACTAGAGTCTATCAGATGTCTGATATACATCGAAACTTAAGCAGGTGAGAACCTTTACTGGTTGTGTAAGAAGAAAATTCTATACCCTAAGTATTTTCAACCTGATGAAATTATTTAGGGATATATCCATACCTTCTTGTAGAGGCAGAAAGCCAGGACGACAGCGGTGTTTCCGACTGTCCCCACCAGGCCGGACAAGGCCAACATGCCGAGAAACAGGACATCTTCCCACGACGCCACATAGCTAATGTCAGGTGGCGTCGTCACAACTGACTCGTTCGTCAACCTCCATCCTAAAAATAAATTTTAGACTAGAAAGGTAACATTTGCAAGGCAAATGCATAATGTTTACCTTCGCATATGGTCTGCTCTGTTAATTTGTACTTAAACACATTCACATATATGGTCAGACAGGAGCCTAAATCCCTCCTGCTATAAAACTGTAACATTATGTAACACCAGTTACCATGGTGAGAGTCTGGTTCAGTCAGGTTGGAGGTCGCTGTTTGGAGAAGAAGAAGAAACGTAGCAAAAATCGTTTTCCTTCGGTAAACATAATAATGATAATAATAATAACATAATAATAGAGTCAATTCCGCGTCACCAAGTGGGTTGTTATTGTCATTATTTAGAAATGTTTTGAATTCTTTGTAATTGTTTGTCTAAGAAATTTCATAATTTGGAAATATTTTGAACATCTTGTCAATATTCTAAATAATTCCCTGGTTTTCTAAAACGTTTGAAATATTCCTGATGTGGATTATGACATTTCCAATAGTTTCTAAATATTTCTAAGAGCACTCTACCATTTTTTACCATTATTTCGAATTATTTCTAACATTTTGTAAATAGGTCAGTGGGATGGGAAGGAAGTAATTCACACATCCCTGTGAAGTACAGGGTAGACTGCCTGGGTGTCAGGCATTGATGCCTTACAACAAAAGAGCCACCAGTGTCCAGCAGTGAAATCTAAAAATATACAGAGGAAGACAGAAGAGTAGGATTAGCACCTACTTTTATGGGGGCAATTACCCACATCTACCATTTGGTTATTTGTTTGAAATAGTTCTAAATATTTCGAATTGTGAAAGAAACACATGGGTAGTTCAAATTTATTCTAAAGAAAGAGATCTTTGAACAGTCACATTCAAAATGTTTCAGAAATATATAAATGAATTCAAATATATTCAAATTTTCATTTTCAAATTTTTGAAAAATTTAGAACTTTTGTTACTGGGGTATTCTTTTCTTCTAAATAATTCAAACGTATTAGAAACATGGAGAAAAAACCCACTCGGTGACGCGGAATGGACTCTAATGGAGTCAGGAAGCATCAGTAATCTAATTGCATTCTCTTATAGGTAAATGAATTCTTCAGGAAAAAACAATATACCTAACTCTTATAGGGGAGGGAAATAAACTTTATCGCTTGGAATTACAAGAAAAGAAAAGGTTGCCTGCAAATGGAAAATTACGACTTTAGCCATACCTGGTGTAGTGCTATTGCAGGAATCTGTGCTGTTGAAGAGCCACGTGTCCTGGAAGAACGACTCATAGTTGAAGAACCGTGTGTCGTTGAAGCTGAGCCGATTGTGGTTGACGCGGGTCTTGTTGGTCCATGTGGTGTTGCAGAGTGAGTAGACCTCGTCATCGGCTTGTGTTCCCACAGTCAGCGCTCTGCAAACTATCACAACTGAAAAATACATGTTGTATTTTATTAAAACCGTTCTACTACCCCGTAGGCATTTCCTTCGTCCTACAAGACCATGAAAGTACTACTACCCCAAACCAAGACCATAGCATGTATGTTATTTGACAATGTTATATGTAAATCATCTCGACTGCCGAGGAGTTTGAGATCATACCCAAACACTAAATTGCACAAAAGCAACTGCAATGCTGGGTCGCTGTTAGCTACATGTACATGTATCGGAAAACAATATTAGCACTTATATTTCAGATTAAAAATAAAATAAAATAAAAGAGACATAGATAGGGGTCTGGGATAATCACAACATCACAGAGGCACAAGCTGTTCATGAGATTAAACTACACGAAGTCTGTCTCACCTTGTATATAATACAGCAGCAGAGCTGCAGCCTTACGGTGGCGGCCCATCTCTGTATCTGCCTCTGTATAGCCGGTGTAACCACCCTTCGGCGTAACACACCAGCTTCGTAGGCACGCGGCGCAGCGGCAGCTGGCTATATCACACCGAACGACTTGTTACAGCTAACCATTGAACATCTAACTCTCAGGCACTGTTTAAAGCTATCTAATGACAGTGCCCCTACTGTACTTGGCGGTAATGTCCTACTCGTACCAGCTGCACAGGAGACGTCGCGTGGACGTGTGGTGACGAAATAATCTCCAAGCAGATCCCTTTCGGTGGCAAAAGACAGTATCAAATTGGCCAGGCAGTATCCATTAGCCAGAGAAGGTCCGCGGCCACCGACGGGTGGGGGTAGCGACAAAGAATCAACGGCCATATATAAAAAGCTAACGATCAATCATCAGTCCCCCACAACCTCTGCTTCGAGAGTAGTGGTGAAAA